>NW_022595245.1:3709572-3818661 GCF_009176505.1 Sitodiplosis mosellana
AAAAAAATCTTTTTTGTTGTTACACTTTGAAAAAATTCGATTGTGTTGTTTCATTTCAATAAAAAAAATTATTTTTGTTTCACTTATATGTGTTGTGAATAGAAGTTGCGTTTTCATTCTCGGACATTCATTTATTTTTATTTTATTAAACACCGCCAAGCTCTGGCTGAATATAATGTGGGTTTTGAATGAGGTTTGGCAGGAAAAGAGTGCAAGACTGTTACATATTTAAAATAATAAACAATTAGTAGCAATAGGTTTCGATAAATATCAGTTCTCGCCTCGTTAAAATTTGTTTGGGACAGTTTAGTATGATTTTTGGAAAGTTGAGTACGATTTTCGGAAAGTTGAGTATGATTTTAGGAAAGTTGAGTACGATTTTCGTAAATAATTTAGTACGATTTTTGTCAGTTTGGTACGATTTTTGTAGGTTTTTAGTACGATTTTTGTAGGTTTTTAGTACGATTTTTGTAAATTTGAGTACGATTTTCGGTAATTTGAGTACGATTTGCGGAAAGTTTAGTACGATTTTCGTAAAGTTGAGTACGATTTTTGTATGTTTTAGGACGATTTTAGTTTTACCCTTTATTTTTACGGAAACGTCGTTTTCTTGTACAAATGTTGTCATAACTTGACACTGGTTGACCGCACACAAAATTTTTATGAGAAAGAAATGAGCGCTAGTGTTCTCCAACGAAAACTGTCATACATTATTTTGTGACATAATCAATGATTCGCATTATAGAAAGGTTTAAATGAACCAACCTTATAAGTTCACGTATGCACTAGAGGGTTAATTGTCCAGAAAACTTAAGCAGTTTTTGCTTTGTATGTAACTTCCTAAAATCTTAAGATTTGACTCAAGTTTTCTGAATAGGTTCACATTTTTTTTCAATTATTTTTTTGAGTTCAACTTAATAAAATCTCATTGTATGCAACGTAGATTTGAATGATTCCATAAATTTTTGATCATCAAACAAACGATTTTTAGCACAAATAAACAATTTATGCATTCATAAAAATCGTCAAATTAAAATATCGAAGCATGTTGATTTCCAACATCATTGCCCAAGATGATGTATCGGTTCACGATGCTCTTCGAAGTCATGATCTCAAAAATACTATTTTGTTTTTAAAGTCTGCATGGGGTGTTTTGCCAGTTAGCATTATTGAAAAGTCATGAGCAAAGATTTTGAATTGGGATGATGGAGAATTCGACGAAAAGGACAACATTCCATTAGCAGAATTGGCACATCAAACTGAAACCGATGCTTACCGTGACGAAATTGAGGAAACGTTACAGTTATTATCAAAACTCATACCAAATTGTGTTTTATCCATTGATGAAATCGAAAATTGGAATGCTGATGCGTTTGATGAAACTGATGTTGATGAAACTAATAGCGGAGAAGATGACGGTGCTGTTGGAAACTCCGTTTCTGTTTCATACACCGATGCAATGAATGCGGCAAATATGTTAATCAAATGGAGCGAGCAGAATGCGGATTGACTGCCAAGCACATGTCGAATCTTCTTCAACTTCGATCAGATATTGTGATGAAACAAATACTGAAACCACCGAAACAAACCAAACTCACAACCTTTTTTACGCAATCAAATGAATAATATGTTTTCCGTACTTATAAGTATGAACTAACATATAAAATAAAAAATGAAATAAAAATAAAATAAATATTTCTAGAATATTTTACACACAAATTTGATTAAATTGACTGTGATGCTTCGAAAAACCATTAATAAAAGCAAAAAACATATAGCATTGTAATATATTGGTGTTTTTCTTTAAAAAATGTTAATTTTGAAAACCGTCCAGAAATCTTAAGAATTCGGAAAACTTAATTTGCCCAAGGACAAACTACTTAATCGATGATATGCGAATCTGACTAGTGATGACAAATAAGCCCCTCTCGTTCAATTGATTGAGTCATTTGCAGATTCTGTGAACATACGAATTTCTTATGTTTGTTCATCATGATAAAAACAGATCTTCCCTCTGAACTTCTACAAATATTGATCATGTATTAATTATTTGTTCATTAATAACAATATTTTCGGAGTACAAACAACTGTTCAGCAATTTTGAAGATATGAGATACTTTTTTATGACACAATGATGAAAGCAAACACTGATTCTTTTCAAGTTTATTTTCATCGAAAATTGCAATCAAAATATTTTCAACACTTGACCAAACCACCACAATTCAAAATGCAACCAACATTGATTGAAACAGTGCATATATGCTTTAAGAATACAGACACGGTGATTAAATATTCAGAATGCAATTTCTAAATTTATTGAGTAGGAACTTTTTTCATTAAACTAAAAGAAGAACAAAACAATTTGATCGACATCTATTGATATTTTGCAAAAAACTCTAAAATTTTTGAGTAAACAATAGTGGCAGCGTGTTTACCCCAGACGAAGTCGATATGATTAAATTTTGGAGAGTCAACAGTTTGTACAAAAGCCAGTGTATGATTTAGCTTCGAAATTAGTCGACTTACATCTTTTGGATTGGTGAATTTATCGATTGGTGAGTAATGAAAACTGATTGGTACACTAATGCGCGAAAGATCAAAATCATCAGGGATTCTTGAGCCGTTCATATATTTGCCAAAGAATCCATAGTTCATCTCCTGACCAAAATGGATGAATTGCATAGTTGCTGCGCCGCTTGGTATTTTGCACAGAAAAGAGGTCATCATCGTCTGTATTACAATCACAATAACACAAAATTTTAATCATTTTTTTTAGTATCAATGCCCTTGATCAATGCAGAACAATTAATGCAGATTGACTTACATCATTCCTCTGATCGATGCTCTGACCGAAAAGTTGATCAAGGATAAGATCGCAAAAATCGATGGCATCCATCGAGCAAAATGATTTGGATATATCACTAAAGCCAGCTCTTGGTAAAAATTCGGTGTATTGGAACAACTAAAAAGATTTGAAAGATTATATTTTGGCCCAAAAGAATAATTAAAAGAATTGCCTCACCTCCAATATCGGATTAACTTTACCGAGAGTTGAAAAAATCAGTCCAGAGTTGTCCAAGTAGCCGACCGGTGCCATGAGACTTGCCGCAGCTATATATTGATTATATTCAGGTAGCTCGGCTAGCAAAGCCATCAAAGTGGTAGTGCCCTGTGAATGTGCTACAACCCTATGGAATTAAAGTATTTAGATGATTAGCTACAATTCAAGGAAGACAAATAAATTATAATCCATCAATAATTTGAGCATTAGGATTAATTTTTTTATTTACAACACTTTCGAATTGCCCGTTTCATGTCGTACGTAGTCAATAACAGCGGGATAATCGTAGATGGCTAGTTCATACCAGGAAAAATTCCAAAATTGTGAATCGCTTGTATTCAAGGTCACATGTTGTTGCGAATAAAAAGTTCCCCTGGAATTTGGCATAAAGACGTCATAGCCATTGTCAGCCAGAATGTATGCTAAACATGATGCGAATTTGAGAAAGATTTAATTAAAATCAATTTATAAAAATAAATGTTCTTTTTTTTACTCACCCAATGCTTGACTCGGAATATTTACGGTAAAATCATCCGATGAGCCTAGAAGGCCATGCTGCAATATCACAGCTTTTTTATTACCCGAAAATGCTTTGTTTGAATTGCAACGGAATACTGTCAAAATGTAACCATCTTTCGTTGTAATATGATGCACCTCCGATTGGTAGCCATAGTATTCAATGAGTTGATCCTGATTTTATATGCGGAATATTCAATTTGGGCAGTATAAAAATATATTCTCCTTAAATGTTATTGTTCATAAAATGCCTTTTACCGTATTTCTTCTGCACAAAGCCTTTGTTGTTGGACTCTGTATGACCTCTGTCACATTAGAATATGGATGTGCAACCATATCCACCATTTTTCCAGCCAATGCATGAATTGTGGTTGCAATGGATGACCAAAAGCCTGGTTGAACACTTCCAAACTGAGTCAGTGCCAGAATAAGGCAACCCACGACAGTTGACTTAGAACACACGGAAACCATCTTTACAACTCAACAAATCGATTTAAATTACTAGTTCAGCAACAAATCAACACTATTTATAGCAAAGGCATTCTGCGCCTAAGTAAAAAAAAACGTAAATGAAAAAGCATCTATTGCAATTATCAATTGAAAACGTTGCGTATGTTTGTTTTTAAATTAAAAATACGATTATTTTTGAGAAGAAAAAATACGCTCAAGCATAGCAGTACTATGATAAGCACAGTACGCCAAATGCTTGGATGTTGCATTCGTTCCGCCGAAGGAACGAATAACAGCGAATGATACACTCGTACGCTTCCATTTACGGGATATTCTGCGAAACGTACATTCCACAGAAGACTATTTCCAAACAAAGAAGAAATTAATCGGTCTTTATCAACTTCCGGTCTGTGAAATTTTTGATCAAATTGTAGCCATTTAAAAATGATCGGTGCGATGAAAAAGATATACACTACTTTTTCCCAACTGCAAAAGAATTTGGCTGGATGAAAACATAAAGATGAGCTCAGTCAGAACACTGTCGATTAATGTTTTATTATAAATACTACAAAAAACCAATTCTCAAAACGAATTCCAAAGAAGAAAACTCGTAACACTGTGTGATTTACACACGAGTGTAAATCCAACCGAACAGCTGCTGTGCTGTTTTTCTGATCTATGATCATCTTCTTTTTATTCATTCAGTTCAATAAGAGTCTATTTCTCAAATACATCCAAGCGGTATCAATATCAATATATTGTGCATCAATATTAGGTCAAGGTCAGCGTTTTTGAATAAAATATGTGACTGCATCGTAGTGACGCATGTAATACAATTCTCAAAAGCTTAAGGAGCGTGAAGCAATATTATCAATAGAGCGTTCACAATTAGAGAGTGTATCGCTATACAATACATACTCGCTTTCAACGCATTTACTTATGCGCAACACACCGTTTGTCATGAGGTAGCATCAAATATGCATTCACGCAACGTCATATTTGCCGTTTATTTTCAATTGAATTTGTTTACGGTGATAACGAATAGATGTTCTCCCTGAACTTCCTCGAATATTGATCATATATTAATCATTGATTAATTTTTGTCAATATTTTCACTGTGCAAACAATTTGGCTACTCTTTTATTATTACATTCGTTCCGATTTTACTAGTTGCAGTGAAACCGTATACATTTTTCCAAAAGAAGAATGTTGTTTATTCCCACTCTTCGTGATAATATGTAATAACGAACAATTTTTTCAGCTTCAATGCTCTGTCCACACGAATATAATAAAACATTAGGTTAAGCGGGTTCTGAAACAAATTCGTCGATTTGTATGATGTATCTTAATACAACTTGGCGATTCAAGCGATTGGATAGCCCAAATGCCGGATCATTCTATATTCAAATTACGGCGAACTAAAAGCTTATTTTAGGAGCTTGTTTGTGTGATGATGATATCTCAACACAAATATAATAGTTGGTTTTAAAAAAAATGAGTATTCTTACTTCGTTGTGAATATATTGCTGTTAGTCGTTGTGAATACTTTGAATTGAAGTGACCATTTCAATAGCAAACAAGACCGCAGATCGTTCTTAGCTCCGCTCTGCGTTCTTGAAGCTTGTAAATTTAAGGGGTTTAATGTTTCTCATCAAATTATTATCGTAAGCACTACATGGAATGTAGTTTTAATCGTAGTGTACTTTTTGTATGCAAATCATTCTAATATTGTCAAAAATAATCAAATAAATTTATATGATGATATTGTATTCTTCACTTATGTGTTTTATGTACATTCAATGTGAATGATCATCGTACATTATTTCGCATTGGCAACGAAAAAAGTGTAAATTTTTTTTGAGTTATCTCAAAGGTGAATTACAAGAACATGATTTTATTTCATTTTTGCAATTAATTACGCGTAATTACTTCATTTCAAATAAAAAATATGGATATTAAAATGAATCAATTTATGGTCCAAAAAATGGCCTAAGGACTCTTAAAATTTTCTTGGGAAAAAAAATAACAACTACAGTAGCCTACATTCCATGTATTGCTAAAAAGAATGTTTGATCCAACTCATTCTGTGTGTGGAATTCGCAATTTTGTTGAATTCTTGGAGCTTTGTTCGGGATGTAAAGTGATTGAGTATTCATTGAGACCTCTAACAAATCCTGGTGACAATTACGGGAGTGTATTCCAAGCAGTTGAAGTGAAAGTGGTCGCAAAGAGTGATTTTGAAGAGGTGACGACGCAAATATTTTAATGAAAAAAAGAATCGATTTATGATGGAAACCCTTCAATTCACAGGCAGAGCTGTTGCATTTGGTTGCTAAAACCGCTGTAACCAATCCATATTTAGTTGACATTTTTCAACCAGCTTTAACGTTCGTCAAAGAAACTCATTTTTATTTGGACGTCATACCAGCAATTGAGCACTTTGAACGCATTTCGAATGTTCCAGAATGTGATAGGATCGATGCATTTATTCGATGTTTTGGCTCGCGAATTTCATTAAACCCGGGTACAAAATAATAAAAACTATGTGTCATATGGCGTGCGATACAACTTGGAGCGAATTTTACAAATGATTTGAAATGTGATAAGAATACGAAATTGTTTTGTTTTTCTAAATGCTAAATGCGCCGATGCGGATGCCGTTGTACTGTTAGAAAATACAAAACTTCTAAACTACGTCAATGGAGACCGGCAAGTTGGATTCAATGCAGAAGAAACTTTAGCCATATTGAAGGTAATAAACGTTGGTTCATCTTTATTTATTGATTTAAATGACCTTCCATTTACAGACGCTGGCGAAGTTTCATGCGCTTGGTATCGCAATTAGACGTCTACAGCCAACGCTGTTTGATGCACGAGTGAGCCCCAGCCCATATTTGGAAGCGGCTAATTTGATCTTAAATGACGATGACACCCAAATGGTTGACTTAAATACACATTGTTCAGAAGGCATTCTTCAGTAAATCTTCTCATTCTAATCGATTCATTTTTTTACTTGTTTCAAAACCCAGAGCGTTTGCAAAGAGTTGCACTTTGTTGAAAATCTGTCACCTAAACTATGCATTAACATTGAAAAGCAATTGCGAATTTGTTACAAACTCACTAGAGATACGAAGCGCACTGCCGAAACGCCTTTTACAACACAATTGCGCTCAGAGATTTGGGGATCAATAATATCATGATTATGAAAAGTATGTAGTACGACAAAACCAATCACTAACAATCATTTGACTTTGCCATTTTGCAACTATAATTACTTTAAATAATGGTTTTCGTTTATTTAGATGACAATGCGGGAGTTAAAGCCAAAATTTATGATTTTCAACTATATTTTTACCAAAAATTCGTTTGTGATTTGATTTTGTTCTTGTTTACTGGCGAACAGCTTCGAAACATTCATCCGTGTTTATCACTCCGAATTTACGAAAACTTTGGAATTAGTGAACTGTTCATTGGATGATTATACATAATGATAAGTAAGTGGTAGAAATTATTTCCCCTATTATTTTATTCTCTCGATATAGATGGCATTTGTTTTTTTTCAGAATGTTGAACGAAATCAATACGAATGCAAAAATCGAAATGTTAAACGTAATTTTCGTGTCAAAACTTGCATTGACCGATGGAAATACAGCATCATCCATTGATGACATTTCCCCAGAAACATTTTATAAAGAAGAACCACCATCCAAAGCAATTTTAAAACGCTGGAAATTTATTATTGATATGTTCATCGAATATGGTTTCCTTTCAGTAAACGAGTAATTCTTCTGAATTCATCGAGACAATTTTACAGTATTTATGTACGGCGTGTGCTGTGTACCCTGCGGTAAAAATTAAATTACTATAATCACAATTATGGAATATAAGTGAATAATAAATTACAATTTACATTTAATTGTGTTATTATCTCTTTAAATCACTTGTAACACATTGATGATGATGTACACATTGTACATGGCCCGAAGCAATCTAATTATGGTGATAACTACCTGTCAACTCTTCATAATAATCTCATGTAAGCCAACATTGATAATAGTTGGATAATTCGAATTTTGTTTTGTACGATTGTTTGCTGAGAGCAGTTCATATGTGTGGAAAAATTTTTGACTATCGATCAAGTTGGGACATTTTGACTGACTAAAAGTGATGCAACTGTAGTTAACTTTAATCACAAATCACTTTTAGTCAAAATGTCCCAAATTAGTCGACTGACTGAAAGAATAACTAAATGTGATTATCTTCATACAAAATACTTGATTTTAATCAACTTAGCCAGTTTCAGTTGGGTATCACTGAATACAGCTACATATAACTGAGTGACTGTTAGTCATTTTATTTGCACACGGGAATATATTTTAAAAAAAATTCATGCATTAGTTTATTCCTACGATCGTTGATTAAACGCCCGTTATTATGCTTTATTTCAATTCTGAAGCACCTAGTTTTTTTAATACAAAAATAGTTTGGTTTTTATTTTCTGCTTAGATCGAGGCGTGCAGTGACCACAGTCACATACCAAATGGTTGATTACATTTTAATAACATTTACGATATACGAATGTTTTTTAATTGTAAAAAAATTTGATATCTATCAATATTTCGTGAAAAACTCTAGAATTTTGTAATAAATGATAGGAGAAGCGTTTATGCCCCAGATGAAATCCACATGATTGAACGATTCGACTGTTTGTACAAACGCCAGAGTATGATTCAGCTCATGGACCAAACGTTTTATGTCCTTTGGATTGGTGAATGTATCGATTGGTGAGTAGTGAAGACTCATTGGCACATTAATGCGCGAAAGATCAAAATTATCAGGAACTTTCGAGTCGTTCATGTATTTGCCAAAGTATCCATATTTTATCTCTTGACCGAAATGGATGAGTTGCATAGTTGAAGCACCGCTTGGTTTATGGCAGAGAAATGAAGGCATCATCGTCTGTAATGCGATGAAACACAATACCATTAATTCACATATGCACATTTTATGAGCTGTACACTGTATAGTGTACAATAAATGCAGATTAACTTACCTCGTTCCTCTGATTTTCACTTTGACCGAATAATACATCAATAACAAACTTAGAAACATCGAGGGAATTTATCGAGCAAATTGTCGTGGCTATTTTAGCTACAGTTCTTGGTAAAAGCTCCATATATCTACACGGCTGGAATGGAATAGTTAACAATTATATTTTGATTCGAGAGGTAAATTTTTGAATTCGACTAACCATTACCAACGGGAGAGTTTTACTGAGAGCTTGTAATAATGTTCCAGAGTTGCCCAAGTAGCCGACCGGTGCCAGAAGACTCACCGCGGCCACGTATTGATTGTATTCGGGCAGCTGAGAGAGCAAGGTCATTAAAGTGGTGGAGCCTTGTGAATGTGCCACGATACTATGTAATTAAAGTATTTAGATAATTAGCTACAATTCAAGGAAGCCAAAAAAATTATAATCCATCAATAATTTGAGCATTAGGATTAATTTTTTTATTTACAAAACTTTCGAATTGCCCGTTTCATGTCGTACGTAGTCAATAACAGCGGGATAATCGTGGATAGCCAGCTGATACCAGGAAAAATCCCAAAATTGCCAATTGCTTGTTTCTAACTCCTCATGTCGCTTTGAATAGAAATTCCCTCTACTATTTGGTATCCACCTAGGTGGAAAAAAAAAACCTTAAAACCATTAAACCTGCAGAGGAGGTAACACGAAGTAAGTTATATTTACACGTCATAGCCGTGATCTGCGAGAACGTATGCTAAAAAAATACACATAAAAAATTGGATCAAAATCAATCCGTGAAAATTAATGTTACATTTTCTAAATTTATGCAAAACTCACACAATGATTGGCTTGGAATGTTTACGGTGAAATCATCTGATGAGCTTAAAAGGCCATGCTGCAATATCACAGCCTTCTTTTTACCCGAAAATGCTTTTTTTGAATTGCAACGGAATACTGTTAAAATGTAACCATCTATCGTTGTAACATGATGCACCTCTGATTGGTAGCCATAGTATTGAATGAGTTGATCCTGATTTGAAGTTCAAAATTATCAGTTTTACGAATACAAAAATATACCTATTCATTTGTAAATGAAGTATAATTTGATTGTATTAATTTCGGGTACCGTAGTTTTACTGCACAAAGCTTTTGTGGTTTCACTCTCTTCGGAGCCGATCGCTTCAGCCCATTTTTTAATCTGTTGCAACGGATAGACAGAAATTTTTTTTTAATTGAACAAATTCAAATGCCAGAATGAGGCAATACACGAATTGAAATTCGTATAAATCGTTGCTACTGAACTAGTCGATTTCGATTGGCACTTCAGTAATGAAGCTACGCATTTAATTACTTTGACATCTTAATGTCATTTGATATTGCCCGTCTAGACATTATTGTTGCAAAATTTAACATCATGTATACGCGTGGGTAGACGTGGATATCCACGGTAACTTGTGCATATATACGGCATAGTCTAGTCGGGAGAGAAATTGATTCCCAATCAATTTTCTCAACACAAGACATTGAATATATCTTTTGGGTTGGTTGACTTACAAATAATTCGCTTTTGTCTAACGCCGAGGTTGCAGGTTTGCTAAATAATAAAAAAGAAATAGAATTTAAAGAATTTCTGCTCAAAAAGCTGTCTCAATGTTGAAATTCTTACCTTCCGTTACCACACATACTCTAAATTAAAATAAAAAGAAGAAATTTTTCATTTGATTATTTTTGATTATGTTGAGGTTACAACTTCGAGGACACACATATTTAATATGTTAAATATTCTACACAGACCAATGTGCCTTGGAAATTATCTAATTGAACTGACTAAAAATGTAAATATTCCTTCATAAAAAAAATACCGTCGAATTCTTTTTACTGCTATTGCCGCCAGCATTGGGCAAAAGAACGGCCTGTAGAGAAAGAATGATTTGAAAAGAGGCGATATTTTTACAAACATTTTGAGATTGTAAAGGAAAAAATTGACGAAAATTCGTTCCCACTTACAAGACATGCGATTAGAAGAATTCCTTTAGTTTCCATGTTGAAGTTGAATTTAATTGAAAAAATGGATCTGCTGCAGGCTAGTTGAACTTACAATTTATAATGAAACGATACAGCTCCGATAACCCACTTTAATAGGATTCGAGAGAAAAAATTCCGTTCGAATTTCGAACATTCCATTCGATAAACGTTGATCCAAGTGAAAAATGAAATTCGTTTCGAATAATTTCATAGGGGTATTGCAACGACCATAAAATATATGTATTTCATCAAGTCTATCAAGCTCTTTCCAAGTTTATGCATACAGTAAAATAATTCACGGGCACAACGTAAGATGGCGTTTTTTCTGGTCAAAAAAGTTGCAATATCCCTTTGAATAATTTTGTCTGACATGTGCTTATATCGTGAAAAAAATTGATATGAATTGACATGTTATCACTATGCCAAACTCATACATTCTATTTGCCAAACGTGTAATTTCCAAGTGTAAAATAAAATTTCTTTCGAATGTTTGTCTTTAACATTACATCGAGAGAAAAATTGACATGAATTGACCGATTACACTGTGGATCAGTTATATGTTGGCTACAAAATTGTCAAAGAAAATGACCAGAAAAATTAATTTAATAATTGATGTCATCACTTTTTGGTCAATAACTCATCCAGAATCGGAAATATCGTCTTACTTTCTCGAAAAAAGTTGTAGCGCAGAGTTCAATAAACAAATTTGATGAACAAACTATACATGAAAAATCACATCTAATAGGTGCTATGAAGTAAAATGTCGAAAAAATGGCCGATTTTTTCAATTTTTCAACCATAACTCGCAGCGTATTCAATTTTTCTGGTCATTTTTTTTGACAATTTTGTAGTCAACATATAACTGATCCACAAGTGTAATAGGTCAATTCATGTCAATTTCTCTCTCGATATAATGTTAAACTTTAAGATTGCACTGCTATACTTGCCATACTCAAATCTAATCTATTATAAAGATTTTTATACATTTTTATGGAAGAATGAAATAAACCAATTTAAAATCAAAATTCATTTTTTACCTATCCGAATTTGCAACGTTGGATTTGGTAAATTGTCTCATTAAGAGATCACAGTTCTCAAAGTAAGTATTTTACTTTAATAAACCAATTGCATGAGATGTTCACTTCAAATTGTTAAAAAAGAAAGATTTAATTGAAGAGAATGAACTTTTAGCGTATCTATTCTATTTTTTTTCTTCTAAAATACAAGAACTTCACTGAAGTTTCTTCAGAAAAGGCCTTAATTTAAGGTGACAAGACAAAAATTACAATGGCCAACAGTTATAATAGTTTAACTAAGTTCACACGGAGGTACACAGTTAAAAAATGAATTAGTACCGCCACCTTCAGTAACTCGCGCGAAAACCGACATAGTGCACCAATACCGACACAACAAACCACACGCACACAGACACGAATGATATTTCGTCATAATCTGTTTTGAATGCTGTCGCTGTTATTCTCGGTATTTCTTTGCGAAACTCACTAGAGGCGCTACTAGTATGCAATAGCTTGACTGTTCAACAACTAATACATTATAAGTGTATAAGAATATTCCGACTTTGGTGATGCACCTCCCAATGCGCCTCCAGATATTTTTTCTAAAATCTAACGCAGCTCTGAAACGATGCAAACTGATTATTATAATATTCAACGAATAGCTACTACGCAATGAAGGTTAAGTGTTTTGCAAAGAAAATCAATAGTATAATTGACTCAACACAATAAAAAATGTGGACAAATATGAAGTTTATGATTTTTAAACAAACGAAATGGAATGTCATATAAAAGCCTATGTAAATATTTTCTTTTCGTTTTGAACAATGCATTTGTGTCATCTAATATCTAATCGCCTGAGAACATAACATAAAACTTTGATCTTCAAGTGCAACACAAATGTAGGTATGCGATTTCTCTTTTTAGATGCATGCTCGTTATAACGGAGAGTACTGTTTTTCTATCACATTATTGTTTTTGGTTCGCTTAAAATTGAAATTATATGACCAGATTTTCTGTAAATTAGCAAAATAATCCGTATAATCCAAACATTTGTTTCGAATTGAGTCCATTTCGACTGAATGAAATCCGATAAAAATTTAGTTCTACACATGATACCGTATTAAGATGACCGACTGTCTGACGCTAAATCCACTAATTTGAACATTATGCTTCTTTCAGTCATGTCTCTAAAAAGAAGTTCTAATGTTTTGAAATTAAGATTTGAATCAGCTTCTGTTTTTTGCACGTTTTTCCACACTCTAAATCGATTTGCGGTTAGTATAGAAAGATGGAAGCGAAAGGAGACGAAAATAAGAATCGAAAAAGAGTGAGGCAAGAGGCAATATTCAATAGACGGTGTGTGAATTCATTATAATAATCTGTTTTAAAACACATATCAATTCCATATTTGTCGTCCGCCCAAACATTTTTCAATGAAATTTGCTTCGGATCGAGGTATACTGCTGCTTTACGGTCTGAATGAATTTTATTGATTGTTTTACTTTGATCAGTGCTATTGGTTTATCTTTTGCATCTTCACTGTATCTTATCGTGGAATTTTGCAACTATTCCATCTATTCAACGAAATCCTTTTATTAGTAGCAGAATCTCTGGTTCAAGTAAGTGATATTCGTGCGATTTTCAAAGTGGAAAGAGCTGCATACATCAATATCACACCGCCGTCGGCATTTAGTCTAACAACATTTGAATTTAATCATTTTCGGCAAACCAAAAGCAGCTGACTGTCGAAAACCAGCCATATGACGGATGATCAAGCTTATAAATCAAGCCGATTTAATTCAATTGATGTCGGAACGTGGTTCGTGAACAACGCACCGCTGCACGCAGCCTCTCGATTGAGTGTCGAAATGTAGCTAGTAAAATTAGTGAATAATCATAGCCGATTGACTACCTTGTTAATCTCAATCACTTTAATTAATTTTAATCATTACATTTTTTCTTTATCGCATTTGAAAACGTACGTTTCTCGAGGCATTCCGTGTGATTTGTTCTGGGAAATCCGATGAAAAAGTGAAATTTTGTGGTGATATTGAAAGATTTGTTGAGAAAAAATAGAAATGCATACAAAAAGAAAGAAAAACATTTGTGATTCATATTTAAATTGAACAATTTTGAATTGAATGACAAAATTTGTGACTTTTTTCGTGTGTGCAATGCAAATTTTCACTCTTTCTCTAAGTGCAACCGTCAAAAATGCTCATTGATGGTCCGAGTAATCGTTGTCACGTTTGATCACAGCTAATAAATCATAATTCGTTGTTCAGTAAAAGCAAATTTATACAAATGTGAAATAAATGAGAAAAATCTCTGAAATTAGCTTTGCGTATCTTCAAATGAATAATAATATTTGATAATGAAAAAAGTGTTCATATCGAGCAAGCTCTATTGTTTGAGTAACAAGCATGCGATCCAAATGGGCTGATATTTGATTTAATCGTCAGCGTAAAGTGTAATTAAACTGTGAATTGTGTGCACGTCAAGGTTTTTTAATCTGCGTAATGCACAAGTTTACGCTAGATTAAAAGGTAATCCAACAGTGAAAATTCACACTGAATGCATCAGTTATTTTCAGATCGTTTGCAAAACTCTTTTCGCAACGTTTGTTTCGGAGAATGAGCGGAGGATTTAGGTCGAATTACTTATTGTTTTGTCAAAGTGTACGTGTGTGTGTGTTTTTGCCGCCGAATGTGTGCATTTGCATCATTGCGTCGATTTGCATTTGAATGCTACGTACCTTAAGAAGTGTATGCCGCCAAAAACGCGTTTAAAATTCCAATTTGTAGCACAAAACATAAGTGCTGTTGTTTAGTTCTTTGTCACGTTCCAGCGATTTGAGATCATTCCATAATTTGTTCAAGTGACTTTGTATGCAATCGATCATTTAATGTGTGTTTTAAAACCCGTTTTTGTGCATCTTCGCATACTCGATGTGAACACTTTTTTAATCGATTTGTTTTTCTGTAAAAATTTCGCTTGAAATGTATGTAGATCAATGCGACGAATGACCATAAATGGACAAATTATGCGAACTGCTTAGACGAGCTGGAGTGTGTGTGTGTGTGTGTGTGTGGCCAGTGGGTGGTTTGATCAATGTGAGTCAAGTTCATCGAGAAATTCACGTCTTGTGTGCGAAGTGGTTTCAAGTGCAAACGGAACCAGAATATTTTAATCGCAGATTAAACATGGCAATGTGTACATATGGTGTTTGGAGTTGAAAAGCAAACAAAGACGCACCCAGGAAACCATAACTATTTATAAACAATAAAACAATATGGGAAATTCGTGCACAGCACCGATGTCGTGCGGCAAAAGATTGAAAAATTGCTGTTCACGATACTTTTGCTGTGAATGTTGCCCATGCAACTGCTGTAGCAAACCGAAATATGGACGAACGGCAGATAACAATGTTGTGACATCAAGCCCAATATCGATGGGTCTCGTTGTGGCTCCTACCGATGAAACCGATGATCGTAAGTGCCTTTTTTGGCTGTCAATGTCACATCAATTCATTAAAACACATCATTTTCTATTCAAACCATTGTGAATGTGCCAACAAACGTATTGAATTTTATTTATGCTATTCAAATGAATGCCTTTGTTTTCATTTTCATTTTCAATTTTGTTCTTTAACAAATCAAATTTACAATTTATCTTGTGCACCTGAGTAGGTGGCCAATGAAGCCTTCAAAAAATTCATATATGAATCACACAACAAAATCAAAGTCACACGCTAATTGCACGGTTACATTGAAATCATAGTCAAACGGATGAAAATTTTAATTGAAATCAGTTGACAGAAATGGTTTCGAAATGAATCAGCTAAATTTAAGATCAAAGCCTTTTGATCCAAAGTACACTTTAACATAGTTATGCCATTAGAAGCGTGAATTAATGTCTTTTCTGATGAAAACATACGCCAAATCCAATTGCTGATTGAATCCAAATCAAATCTGATTCGTGTGCTCACTGCTCAATCCAGAAACGCTCATAAATCACTTTTTTCCGAAGTGTATTTCAATGTCCGAAGTTTGTTCAAACGCACGATTTCAATTTCACAAATCATTTCCAAAAACTGATTGATTTTATGGTAATTGATATATGTGGTTCGATTATCTTAAACAATGTTGCGGAGCGTTTACGTCATTCTTTCGATAGAAAAAAAGATCTGCAAGTTGATTTTCCTTTCATTGAGAGCTATAATAATGCATTGTTTACGCTGATTTCGATTCATAATGTGGGCACTACCGATTTGAATAAATTTCGCTTACATTAATTGTCTATCGAAGTGTGTGCATGAGATCTCTATTAGACACAATTTATACGTTGTTTGATCTCATAAAATTTAGTCTGTTTTTCAACGTCGACTCAATCGGTTGCGATTTTTATTACTCGTTTGGATAAACGTGTGAATTTCTACACCAAACTGTCGTTTCAAGTGAAAAAAAAGAGAAATCATTTATCATTTTACTCTTTTGGCATTTGTTTTTGAACAAAAAAATTAATTCCAAAATTCGAAGAGCGTTGAAATGACGGACCGTTTGCGAGATTGGTGGAATTCAACGAGAGTATACGATTATGTACCATGGCATCGTAGGCGTCAACGTGTTAGACCGAATGCTGGACGCTGGCCTTCGTTTTATTGTAAATTCATACATGACACTGATTTCGCTTTGCCCTAAAGTGCTTTATTGATTAATGTGTGTTTCTTCAATCGATGCAGCCAATTCGACGGGAGCATTGAGGGTGCATTCGTTGGATTTTTGTTTCGAGACCAATGGGCCTGATCATCACACAGATCGTTATGATGCAATGCATCGCAGTTCAACGCCTGGACTTACTTCTAATTTAGTTGTGCGCCGTGGTCAGCCGTTTAGATTAATTGTCCATTTCAATCGACCATTTGACTCGTTCAGAGATTCCATCAGCTTTATTTTCACCCTTCGAGATGATGATCGACCGAATCACGGTCATGGCACTTTGGTGGGAACTGCGTTGAAGCATGATTCATATGATTTGGGAAGTGTCAACGAATGGGGTTGCGTTATCGATGGAAAGCATGGAAATATTCTGGATATTATAGTGAAACCAGCTGCTAATGCGATCATCGGCGAATGGAATTTCGATATTGATACACAGCTGACACAAGGCGGTGGCGCAGCTTCGTTTAAAAGCCCAAATACATTTTTCTTACTTTTTAATCCATGGTGTCTGGATGATGCGGTTTACATGGGAGGTTTGTTACATAATTTTTTCTGTCAGTTTTGGGCAATTTCGATCGAAGTATTCGCTAATTATCTTTCAATCGAAAATGCTTATACAATTAACCATAGTTAGTCAATTAAATTAATCAATGAATGAGCGATTTAAAAATAGCACGATTTCCAAAAAAAAAAACAATTCTCTACTTCATGTGTCTATCTGTGGTTAAATTAGATATTGCCCAGCGTGAAGAATACGTTCTATCAGACTCAACGCTAATTTATCGTGGATCATACAACAGAATCCGGCCAACAATATGGCAAGTCGGTCAATTCGAACGAAACATACTCGAATGCTCTTTGCTGCTCATATCAGCAGTTGGAAAGGTCGCACCACCGTTTCGCGGTGATCCAGTGCGAATCGCGAGAGCTCTTTCAGCCATTGTGAATTCACAGGATGACGACGGTGCTGTAATGGGGAATTGGAGTGAAGATTTTTCTGGCGGTACGGCTCCCACAAAGTGGGTCGGCTCAGTTGAGATTCTTCAACAGTATTATAAGAAGCGAAGCCCTGTTAGATATGGTCAATGTTGGATTTTTGCTGGAACGTTGAATACAAGTGAGAATTATGAACTAAAACTGAATTTATATTAACTTTTTACAACGTTTTTTGTTCGATTTGATCTGATTTCTTCCACTCTTTCTTGATTTTTTCCTCTTTTTTCATTTGATATTTTCATATTATGCTACATTTTCCCTTCAAATTCTTCAATTTTTTCCCACCTCAAGTTGCTCGAGCAATTGGTATTCCATCTCGAATCGTTACAACCTACTCGTGTGCACATGATACACAGGCTTCGTTGACCGTGGACTATTTTGTAGATGAAAATGGCAAAATTTTGGAAGAACTAAATTCAGACTCGATCTGGAATTATCACGTGTGGAATGAGCTTTGGATGGAACGTCCTGATTTAAGCAATAATGCGTTGACTTACAATGGATGGCAAGCGGTTGATTCAACACCCCAAGAAATGTCGGATGGCATTTATCGTTGTGGACCAGCTCCAGTGAAAGCGGTTAAATACGGTGAAGTTCTTCGTCCATATGATTGCAACTTTTTATACGCCGAAGTGAACGCCGATAAATTATTTTGGCTCTATCGAGGCCCATCTCAGCCGCTAAAATTGATGCGCAAAGATACGCTAGCAATTGGCCAATTGATTAGCACAAAAGCCGTTGGAAGGTTTGATCGTGAAGATATTACCAGTACGTATAAATACCCCGAAAAAAGTCAAGACGAACGTGATACAATGCTCAAGGCATTGAAACAAGCCAATAGCGCTTTCTCGAGGTAAGAATCTACCTTTAATATCACTAACACTGGACTTTTCTTACTTTTCCGAAAACAAATACATCTGTTTCTATTAAAACATGTATCATTTTACATTTCAGGTTCTATTTGAACGAAGAATTCAACGATATCCATTTCACATTTGAACTGCTGGACGACATAATAATCGGTGAAACTTTCCTGGTGCTGTTGCAAATAAAAAATCGATCAACGCGCGATTATTATCGTGTTTCCGGTTCATTGTTTGTCGAAACAGTTCTGTACACCGGCAAGAATCGGGACCATGTCAAATCTATTGACTTTGACCAAAATATTCCGCCGGAATCGATTGAAGTGATCGAAATGGAAGTGACATTTTATGATTATTTCAAAAAGCTACTGGATCAAGCTGCGTTCAGTATTTCATGTATAGCCAAAGTGCATGATACAGACTTCGATTACTATGCTGAAGATGATTTCCGAGTGCGTAAGCCAGATGTCAAGATTAAATTGCAAGGCATACCTGAGGTCGATCAAGAAATTGATGTGATTCTTCGATTGGCCAATCCATTGCCAGCTCCATTGAAAAATTGCATATTCCATGTGCAAGGCACTGGATTGGAGCGACAATTGCAGCTCAATGTGAGTTTTGAGATGATTTTGTTAAACTAACGACTTGTCACTTGACTTATGCATCCATTCATCTCTACTTAACGCATTGGGCATATAGCTGAGCAAATCGTTTTATCGTTCATTAGTTTAATGAACATTTTTAAGAAGAGATTTCTCCTAATTTAGGAGTAGTAAGTTATTACTTTAGGAGTCCTAAAACAAAAATTGTGTACTTCTTCCAACAGATACCAGATGTTCCAGTGGATGGAATTGCATCGTCAACATTCAAGTATATACCACCTTATTCCGGTCGTGCAACATTTGCAGCAAAGTTTTTCTCGAAGCAGCTCAACGATTGCGATGGTTTTATTTCCTTTGAAGTGGCACCACGACCAGGCGACGTGTATATGAATGGAAATTATCGGCCGAGAGATTATATTGCGCGAACGAATATAGTTCCATAGTCACTTAACGAGTCGAATAGCCAAAAAAAACTAAGTTTACTTTTCTTTATGAAATATGTGCACGTTACCTAATCTTTCGGCCCGATTCAACTCATTAATCCGTCTAATGAAAAACAAAACTAAACCACGTTGTGTTGTATTTATTTGTTTTTTATTTCATAAATTTTTTTTGTATAATATTTTTTTAAAAATAAAAATCTATTCAATTTACAAATTGAATTTATTGTTGCTTTTGCTGTTTTTTTTTCTCTTCTCAGTTGAATTTTACAATAAAAATATTTTTATTGGAAAAATCTTGCTTTTCTGTATGTTTTTTGTTTTTAACTAGTTCATCGATTTTTTGTTTCTGTTTTTTCCTTTTTATAGTTGTTGTTGTCCAAAAAAAGTTGATTT
This sequence comes from Sitodiplosis mosellana, assembly GCF_009176505.1. Classification (NCBI taxonomy): domain Eukaryota; kingdom Metazoa; phylum Arthropoda; class Insecta; order Diptera; family Cecidomyiidae; genus Sitodiplosis; species Sitodiplosis mosellana. Next base: position 3,729,688 of record NW_022595245.1, read on the forward strand.
GATTTCTTATTATTGAAAAAAGGTTCGATTTACAATCCTAAATTGTGTTCTTAACTGTATAAATTGTTGTCTGTAATTAAATTTTCTTTACTTATGTTCATAGTAATAATAATTAAATTAATAATTAATTCATTTTTTTACGGAATTAAGAGACACTGAACTATAACGATTAAGCGCACGAAATGTAAATTGGCTGAGGGGAGGGAGAAGGAGGTGTCTATTTCACTAGCATAGTTGTGGTGGTAGTGGTGTGTGTATGTGGGTTTTTGTGTTCATCAATCAAATCTAGCTATACCGATAGGAGAGGAGAGGTGATGGACTACATTCAACGTTCATTTACTAAAACAAAAGTATCTATCTATTGGGGCAGAAGCATTTTCGTTGTGTTAAACTAATTTCGATTTATTTTTATTACCGAACGAGTGATGTAAGTAAAAAGTAAGTGAATTATGCTTACTTTATACCTGATTGGCGATAGTCTACGGTTTTTTTTATTTGTGATTCGGATCATATGAACTTAAAGCACCTATGTGCCCGGTGTGCAACAATGGCCTTAAGTACCAATCGGTAAAATAAATGGCTTCCGTATGAAAATACATCAAAATGTAAATGGGTGAAAATAAAGTGTCCAATTCGACAAGCTATATTTGATGAAAACAAATTGGATGTAGAGAAAGTGAAAAAAAAACACACACAAATGGTTCAATACTTCTTGGCAAGCGGGGTTGAAATTTGTAATGTTATGACAAATGATGTTGTCTTCTTCTCAGTTTTTCTCTTGAAAGAACAAATGACTTCGATCTCACAGAAGCGGTTGTGCTTCAATTGATTTAGTTCTTGATCATGATGTACGCACATTCAATATTTAAATTAGGCTGTCAGTCTGAATCACTCAATGCCTTTTTTCGTCGCTTACCACTTCTTGGCTTCGACCAATCCTCCTGCAAATCAAAAAGCAACTTTAGGGTTTTTCATCTCAATTGTCAATAGAAGAAGAGAATTTTCTTTATGGCCTTTAAATGCCGAAATTTTGCACGAATTCCATACCTCGCTGGATTCATCGCTGGAATTGTATACTGGTTCTGAATTCTTTTTGTTGCTGCTATTTGTGCTATTTGTTTCTTTTTTCGCTGGTGCAGTCTTTCTACCTCTACCGCTTGTGCCACGACGACCCACACCACTTGTATCGTCCTCCGCTGCTAATGCAAATAAGTCCGTGTATTGTTTCTGTAGAAGGACGAAAAAAAAACACAACAAAAGATTAACACATAACCGTAAGCAACCTCGATGTCAGCTAAAAATACCTTTGTGCTATCGCTGCTGTTTGAAAAAGCTTGCTGTAGCGCCCGTTGCATTACATCTTGTACGTATAGTCCGGTACCAGTTCCGTTGCCATGACGACAACTTCGCCGAAAATGCTCCAGATGGCAAAGAAGCTAAAAATAGAATGGAATTCCGTAAACCAAGCCGACGTTCTTTTGTATTCTAACATGCGATTATTGCGTGGATGCGCTTCGTTCATCATACCTGTTCCGCTGTCGGTGCCGTGTTCTGTGTCGAGTTATTCTTTAACGAGCGTTTCCGCTTATTTGGTGAACTGTTTTGGTATTTCGATATTAACAGATTGGCAATGAATTCGGACAACTTTTCCTCATAATCTTGGCACCAAAATCTATGGACACGAAAATTGATTTGTATTACATTAGATACCTCGTATAATATTCATGATGAGTGTATTGATTTATTCAACACAGGTGATTATATTCAGTTTCGTAGAGTTCAATTCTCAGTACTTACCTAAGAGCCGATGTAACAAATGGATCACCACGTGATTTTGCCTCTCGACACAACAACAATCGAATCAACTCATTGGTTGGTTCCTCGCCTCGCAACAAAAGGAGCATGTATGTCAAAGCTTCTGAATGATTCGATGATTCGAGCTCAGGCAAAATATTCTGCAAAGAAAAATGTTCTCAATTATTTCAACTGTTTTTTTTTGTTCAGCCTTTGTTCTAGCCATTTCGATTCTAATTTTAGATTTATCATTGCATGAACCACCGCTTCATTGAGATTTAAGCAAAATGGTTCTGAGAAAAAAGATATTTTTAAAAAAAAGTCTTCACCTGCAACGATTCAATAGGCACGTCGTGAGCTTGTACTAATTGCCATAAAAAGACTTGCTCAAATGTTTCATAGCTGAGACTTTCGCGTACACACTCCAAAATCCCATCATTCTTGAACATGGTCAATTTCCCTTGCGTTATACTATAGATAATATCACGCTGATTCTTCGAATCAATGCAGCTGACTACGAGTTTTAGCACATCCTTATTGTTAATCATGATCGAATTGAATTCACGGTATATATCGGGTAGTAACCATAAAAATATGCTTGTCCGTTCAATTTCCAGTGTCTCCAAATCGTTGACCAATTGATCGTCCAATTTTTTATCTAAGTAATCACATACGGTTTTGTATAAGCTAGTTTTGAATGCAACATTACTGTTTGGATTCTTTCGTGATTGCAGTTTGGTGTGCACTTTCAAGAAGTACAGTATTGTGTAGCCTATCATTGGCAATTTATTGAACACTAGCTTAATGATATTATTAAAACACTTTTTGCACTTTTCCTCGTGCTGGTACATCACTTTGTAGATACTGAACAATGGGTAGCCAATCGATTGTGCCAGCACTTTTTCATCGCTTTTCGTTTCCGGAAATATTGTCGACAGTGTTGCGGGCAATGTGTCTTTGATCGTTGTCACCATTGTATCCACCAAATATGTTTCTTGGTCATTGTCCAAATTACTCGTACACGTTCGCAGATCGTTCAAAAATACTTCAAAGGTACTGCTGGTTTTAGATTTTGAAAACTTTTCAAATGAATTATTTATCGCTGCGGGTAATTGCACTTTCTCTGGTATTGGTTTCTCTTTGAGTCGCACCTTTGACAGTGGCAAATCGTCATCGTCATCGGTTTCATCGTGTTTGATTGCGCTTTCCTTTTCGTCTTCATCGTCACTGAATTTGCCTTCCACTTCGTTGTCACTTGAGCTATCGAAGCGATGGAGCGTTGGTCGTGTATCGTTTTCGTTGCCAAAATTATTGATTGCAGGTCGACCGTCGTCACCGATGTTGAACTGACTCGGAATATCCGATGGGATGTCATTTGGTGGCCCACTGCAAAATTCACGGAAAGTATCTCGCACCAAAGTCTTCAGCTCTCGATCCAATTTGGGCGATTCAAAAAGTGGTTGCAAATTTGGTATAACCTGGAATCAAAGAGAAAACACAATCAATTTTTTTGTTGCTTCTTCGACAATCATTTCCAAGAACTTACCTGTTTTTCCAGAATCTTCCGTAGCGAATTGTAAACTCCCGACCGTATTTTATCCTCATGTTTTGGTGAAAAGTTTTTGATTATGCGACACAGAAAGTCCAACAATGAGCTGCTGACAAATGGATGCGTACGTATCGAATGGTACATAACCAAAATGCCGGGTTCGACATTCATAATATTGTCTTTGATGGGATCGAAGAACAGCCAATCGTAGAAAAGTGCGAGTTTTGCATTTGCCAATACGATTGGATTCGTACACGACGTGAGCAGCCAGCCAATGATGGCCCATCGTGGCGTAACGTCGGAGCAAAGCATATCGTTGGTCGGATGAATCACGTTGATGATGAAGCGAATCAAATCGGAGCGTAAACTTTGAGATTCGGGTGTTGTAAAGTATTTGTCTTGAAACCAATCTTGGTAGCGTTTGTGTTGCCCAAATTTGACGCTATTCGTCAAAAAGTGTATTTTCCGTTCGATTTCCGGTGTGAGCCGACATTGGAAATAGCGTCGGCTGGTGCGTGTCTGCAAAAATTGCCAAATGCCCGTAAATGTTGGCGATAAAGTCTTTGGATTCAGTAAAATATCTTTCCACAATTGCTCGAATTCGGGAATGCGTGCCACATTCTGTAGTAGCCGCACAAAATCGCGTCCAATTTGAACGACGTCATTGAATCGGTCGCGAATCAAGGCAATGACAAATTTCACTTCTTTATTTCGTAAATTTGCCAGGCCAATGCTGTGATGGTCCTCAATTAAGCGTACATATGTATAGACAACGGCACTGATTAGGAACCCATGTTTGTCAAGCCATTGCCGATGTTCGATTAGAATGTCCAATAAGCCATCAATTAAAGCTAAATTCTTTGGTGACAAATCACCAGCACCCGCCTGTCGCAGCACATTCCATACGATTGAATCCACATTCAGCACCTGATTTTTGATCAATTCACGTAACAACCATAGCATTTGCCGTCGTGCCACATCCGAAAATTTTGTATACTTATCGGCAATCAGCATTGACAAACTATTTGTGACAAATGTCAAGCCATCTCGGGTGAGCAGCGTTAAATCACGATACGCTTTGGCCGCTGCATTAGGATCGGTCAATATTTGATAGATTAACGCAATCGATACCTCTTCGTGGTTCTTTTCATTCTTGGATATTAGATTGCTGAGTAAATCATGATATTCCTTATCGTTTAGATTTGCTGTTAACTGTTGTATGTGTTGATATGAGCGTTCGTATTTCTGAGAGAGAGAGAGAGAGAGAGAGAGAGAGAGAAAAAACAGAGAAACAAAATATTTACACAATTAGTGTCAATTTATCGGGAATAAAGGTCAACGGCCGATTTAAAAGAAAACATTTTTAATTGGAAGTGTGTTTTGACTACGGAATCCCATTATGGTGAGAATGTTTTTGAAAATTGCGATTACTCAATGTGTCGAGATAATAATTGGAATATTGTGCAATCATTAATTCAAAATTTGCGCATTTTTGTAGCCGAAAGCACCAACGCGGTTCATAACATACATTTTTGAATGTCATACACGGGAGAACATTTTCATATATATACAGACACGGTTAGAATGTGTGTGCTCGCTCTATAGCACACATAGATCGCTGTTCGAATGGGCGATTTAATAAAGCTCTCACTCTCGTGCAAAGCAAAACAAAAATGGCGACTGAACTGTCTCTTTACGCTAATTCACACACATATCTCAATATGCATCCGAATGTAGACAAAACGAAAGAAGAAATCATTTGTAATGAATCCCCTTATGAGATTCGATTTTTTTTTTCTTGCTTTCCAATTTCCAAAACTACACACACACATGCACACTTTTGTCGCACTGTTGAACACACAACTCTTACCTCTTCATTATCATCCTTAAGGTCGATCGATGAGAATGTGAATAGTTTCGATGGGATTTTTGGTATTTCCATTATCGCAAATAAACCATAAAAAAAGGCGAAATTAAAAACGTTGTTTAAGATCCGAACCGAACGTAAAAATTGTCACATACATCGATGAGCCTAGCTTTGGATAAATTTTTCGCTATACTCTCGTATGTGAAACACCTTGAGCATATTCAGAAATTGTGTATATTGAATAGCGCGCACTCACACATACACATACACTTTACTTCACACACGGTTCACACTTCAACAACCAATACAATTGCCCGTCCGTCTCCGTTCTTCGACTGTTTCGGTCGAACGTCGTGATTGTGAAGAGTAGAAAGCAGGCAGATACTTAATGTACAGTAGAGAAATTCTGTATGCTGTTGTCACTCTGTTGCTCCACTCGCTGTCGTTTTGCTTCTGTTCGTGCGAACATTCACACACCGTATGCGAACCGAATGATGTACAGAGCTCTATCAATGTTCCATGCTCGGTATTCGTTCACACTGAAACACTGGCACACAATCGAACGCACACACCAATGGATGTGTACCGCGCGATTGCAACGGTGTGATACACACATACACACGACACGGACACACGGATACACAACTACACTGATTACATCCAACCAATTCACATGGGCACAGTGATATACTGTATTTGATACTGTCGTCGCGCCGCAGTAGCCACACTCTCTCAGAATTTAAATTCGAGAACGAAATTTTCGTGTTTGTTGACAATGATCTGTAGTCGATTAGCACGGTATGCTGGCGAATTATTCGGTGTGCGATGTGGGTTTTTTGTTCTGCGTTCGGTTTTGGATGTTCGGTTCGCCGTGTGTACGAATACGTGTGTTTGTCTATTTTTCTGCTCTTTGGCAGCCACACAGGTCTTCGAATGTGGTCGTGATTCAAAAATGTGGACGTATCGTTCGTAATACGGCGTAGACGTGTATATATGTATGTGCAATTGGAATTGAATACGATTGCAATTTTTAGTTAACAGTTATATTTTTGTTTTTCTTGTCGCAACAAATGCAAATTGATTGATCGTATGAAAAATGCGATGCGATGGATGGCGTTGACGTTGTTCGATCCAAATCCGAATTTTAATGCGTTTCAACGGTTTCGATGAATTCGGTTTTGATTTTAAATTTTTTTTTTTTTTTTTTTTTTTTTTCAAAAAAATATGTATATAGTATGAAAATTCGAATGCGGCCTCCTAACGATGTTTTCAGTTTGCAGTGTCTGTGCCTACTGAGTACGTCTTCGATTTTCCCATTTCTATGGACTAGTTGCTGTGAAATAGTCATTTTGACATAAAACCAACACATACACTCAAACCCATTCGGATCTACCACTACAACTCCATCAGTTGAGTGTGTATGCGTGCAACTTATCACTGTGTTAAACTAACCTCAAATGTGAATTGATGTGTATTTGCCTGTCAAAACGACAATATTAGGCGCGCAAAACTGACATTTGAACGTCGTTCGAACCAACTAAAACAGTCTTATTGGTATTAGACTCGTTTAAAAAATCAAACCGAACTTTTTTTTTCTCACTCCATTCAAAGTGAACGGTTTTGAAGCATACAAACTAGGATAATTAGTTGCTTTTGATCGAATTGATAGTGCATAAAACTGTTATTAATTTACTTGTTGCACCACGGACACAGCACGGAAAATGGAAGAACAAAAAACAATGGAATTGGATATTCCGAAAACAAAAAAGCACTTTGATGCTATGGTACACCGAATCAATGCCGACAAATTGCGTGATATGTTAAGAGAGGTAATGATTTAACATTGAATTTGGTTGCAACATTTGGCCATTTTGTCTAAGCCGTTTGTTTTTCTTTTGTCACAGAAATGTCGAATACGCGTCCGAGAATCGCGTTCAAATAAATTCGATGTGTCACGTACATTTTTGGAAAATGAAAAGGTATGATCCGATGAATTGAGCATTAAATAAACGAGTGTTGATTAAACCATTTAATCGCATTTTGCAGCAATGGCTGACGGACATGTTGAAAGGACAACTTACCGAACTCGAGATGGATCTACTGTTGGAAGATACAATGTTGCAAGAGCTCATCGAAGAGCAATACCAATGGTATGAATCATTTTTACGCAATTTTTTTTTTCTTTTGTTCACGTCATTTTATACGGATTTTCTCTCTCTGCTTACATCATCTTTTTCAGGATTCTTGAAGAGTATGAACGGTCATTGCATGACATTGATTTAACCGGCGATACGAAATCAATTTTGGTTATGTGTCCAATTTGTCAAATCTGTGAATTGCACATCACAAATCATTTGTTGCATTGCAAATGCGGTTTTCAGTAAGTTACCACTCTTTTTCATCGTTTTTTGTCATGAATGAATAAATTCTGTTTGTGTTTTTACTTTCTTCTATGTTTTTATTTATGTTTCTTTTTGTTTTGGTTCTTTTTTCATTTTTTGTTTTTGTTTTCTTTCAATTTTTGTTGTTTTTTCTTTTTCCGTTTCTTCTTTCTACTTCATATTTAATTTCATGCATTTCTTTCCTCTATTGAACGTCATACGGCTTTAGTAATCAATACCTCTTTTTCACATTGAATTACAGGCAAGCATACAGCGGCACATTGGAAGATTTCTGGAAGAAGGTTCAATCAAACGTGGTGGCACATGAAGAGAAATGTTTGTCAAAGCTATTGTTCTTTCTGGATCCAAACGAATCGGCGTTGAATTTGATGTGTAACAACTGTGATTTTCTTGCCTTAATCGAATGAGTTTATTGCGGCCGTCTTCAATGAGTTGAAGCCATTTTTCAATTCGTTAAACCTAAAGTACTGAAAGTTGTCGATATTATATAGCATAGGGTAGTCGCCCAAAGGCCTAAAAATACAGAATTGTTGATACATTTTTTTCGGATTTTTCCTAAAAGTAAGAAATAAAAAGGAAAACACTCATTTGTTCGTTTTTGGAGATAAATGTCATTGTTTTTATTATCAAATCCATTTGAAATTAAATTTATAAACATAGAATACAATTCAAAACGAGTTTTTATTTATTTGTTTCCTCTACTTTGTACTACAAAATACAATCAATCATCGGATGCGATAATGACATTACTCATCGTTATAATCAGCGACCGTTTTTTCTGTTTCTTTTGATAAATACTTCCTTACGAATTCTTTCTTATTATTTACGCAGAAAAAAAATACAACTCTTAATGAACTTCACTTAAACAAAGAGAAAAAGATGATTTTCGACGGTTAACAAGTGCGATTCTCTGTGTTCTTTATACGTGTTAAATAGATGAATACAACATGCAGAGTAATATAGAAGTGTATGTTTTGTTGCGCGTCGAAAATTACATTTCATTCTTAATACTATCGGTTTATCATCGGAAAAGGTATCGAATTGAACGAAAAAACAAATATGTTGAAAACACGCAAAAATTTCTGACCATGGAGAAATTGGTGCATGTATTTAATTGTTTCCGCACGAGTTCAATGGTGTTTTTTTCATCGTTGGAGTATATGGGAGGTGTGAGTGAGAAAATCTCATTGTTTGTAAAAATTTCACTTTAATTGAATACATTTAGAAGACTAAGGCACACTTAGACCCGAGCTATACATTTATATTTCTTTTTTTCTGTAATTTTCTCTTGTTACAACAAACATTTACAATATTACATTGATGTGACAGCGAGTTAGTTGACAGACATCCAAAAAAGAAAACGAAAAAATTGTGTGATATGAATCCGTAGACAGTGATGCATTGTTAAAGAAAAAAAAAGAAGTTGTGACGATGTGAGTCGTGAGTGACTCTAGATTTTGGCGCAATTTAGCAATTTTTGGTTGAGCTCAATCCCTCGAGATGACCCATCAGCAATTGTTGTAAATAGCTGCGAAGTGCACGTTCTTCGTTGACTTGAATTTTGATTTGATTCATATCTTGTTGCAATTGTCGTACGGCAACCCAGATTTGTTTCAACGTTGGCGTCATGTCCTCATTTTCAAGGCCTGTAAATGGTGCATTTGTGTGTGCGATGGTAGTGGTTGTTGTTGTTGTTGGTTTTTTTTAAATTTGCGGTGGAAGGAAAAATGTGGGAAATATGTGGTTACAATAACATTGGAAGTGTTTTGGGTTGGATACAACCAAATAATTGTTTTTTTTTTCATTTCTAGCTAAACATTTACAATATATCATATAAACTACTACGGTTCTGTTGTCATATTGTTTCACAAGCTAATTTACAGTGTTCTGAAGCACCAGTCACATTTTGCTCAGATAAAACTACCAACTACATTCAATCTAGACAACAATTTCCTTTGCAGTGTGAAGTATTCAATGCACGTTTTTGGAGTGTAAGCAAAAACAAACATCAAATTAGTATATATATGTACTTATGTGTGGAGGGAGGAGGAGGAGTTGATGAAACGAAAAAAAGAACCGAAATAATGCAAATCATGAAATAAAAATGTACCACTGAAGTCACGGTATGTTTTGAGCCAAAAAAAAGAAAAAAGAAAATACCTCAAGCTGAATGCACTCATCATGAAAATAAAGACACTCTTGTTCACTTCCGCTTTTTTTGGCATCGATTTATTCAATTATGTTTGTAGTTAGAATATTAGAATAACATTTAGGTTACTACGGTTTTTTCTTTTGTTTCTATTTTTGTAATTTCTACGGGAAAAAAAAACGCAATCGAACTGAATGAGCTACGTTCTAGGAAATTTCAACAGATAAAATACAGCGATTGAAATAATACTTGATAGAATAATAAATTAAAACGAAACATCGAGTTGTATTTCCAAGATATTTCAATTCATAATAATAATTAGTTTTACAAATTGGCTACTGAAATCGATATTCAACGAAAACATTTGAATTGGTTTGCGTTCTCCTTTTTATCAAAAAGAAGAGAAATAAACATCTTTATCAAAAATGGTATAATCTCGTTTAAAATAGCACATTCATTGAACTCATTTTTCTGAGCATGTCGAAAAACAAGCCGAACAACAACAATAATAAACATTTTCCATGTTCGAAGGAAATCTCATATAGTGAAATAGATTGAAGTGGGTGTTATATTGAATGAAGTTATTCATAGACCATATATGTTTATTTTGTTTGTATTCACTTTCGATTTGAGTGAACCGACTGGTTTTGATCCTTTGGAGTATTTATGTTTTGGTATGAAAGTTTATTATTCATAGTTTGATAGATTTTATTCATATCGTGAATTGTATGCATTCCATTCATATCGTATGAATGGTGAACAGACGTGTGAATCTCTTCATAAGAGGGGAAAAAAATATCAAAGCATATAATGGTACGTTGTAAATCTCAATGGCATATCGTTAAAATGATATTTGTTCTACTTATAAACTGAAAAGTGGCGATCAATTAAAATAAGCTCAACATGTTTCAGTGTGACTGTGCTTTACATTATGTATGCATAAAATAAATAGAGATATAATAGCAATTAAGATCACAATACAAATGAATTGGTATGGTGATTTATCCTTTGTCATCCAAAAAACAATTGTTCTACCGAAAATGGCACATATTTACTTACAACATATTTACACAGAGATTCGAGAATCAATTCATACTTATCTATGTACAATTTGAAAATGAACAAAAGAGTTTCAGAAACAACTTATTTGGGCAACTTGAAAATCTAACAGTAAAACTATGGTTTGAGTAGCTGCTTGAAGAGTATACACATACAATTTAGATACTTTAGTAACATTGTTGTTGAAGAAATAAATTGGTTGATGGCAAACGTATGGTCTTTTTGTGAAGCAGAATATAAGGCGTTAAAATGAGTAAATAAAGTTAATAAAGAAAAAAACAGTTCCATTACAGATACGCTACGGTTACCAAGTATCCGACTGAATGTTCAACACTTCAATCGTACTGATGAACTTTCTTCCATTGTTTGAGCATAAAATTGCCGCAGCACCAAGTGGCTGAGTGTCGTTTGGATTTTCTCGTTTGGTCAGTATCCGTGTAAATGTCGTCGCTGAGCAGATGTGGTGTTGAGCGTCGCAAGTGTTTGTTATTCGGATCAATTGGATGAATCATATCTCGTGATGGTGCTTCGAATGAGCGATTCGTACGTCGATCATAAAGCCCGTATGGCATTGGATCATCACTTAAATCGGTATCATTCGATAGACGTCTGCCTACATTATGCATATAGACATTTTCCTGTGAGCTTTTTACGATTTTCACTGTTTGTTTGTTTTTGCGTTGCGGTAATAATGGTGTCATATAAACATTTTCATAGTGTGATGATCCTTTGAATTTACTGGCCAAGGATTTTTTATTGGTGATGGCTTTTTCTTCGGACACCGAACGAAATTCCGGCGATCGACTATTCGATCCAATTGAATAACGATACGGTGAATTCGAAACACTTGTCGGCAACGAAGCATTACCACCGCCCGCATTCAACGACGACACAGACGATGAATACAGATTGAAATTGTTTGGGCTTGCCTCACGCCAAATATACGATGAATTTAAGCTATTGCACGATGTATTGCCCGTCCGATTATTGTGCATGTAAGCATTCGAAGCGCATGATGTGAACGACAGCTGCGGATTTGAGGTTGAATAATTTTTTGCGGTTTTCAATTTTCCACCCCGGATCGGTAAGCACGGTGTCCAGGGTTGTAAAGCTGTTGTTTTTTTTTAATTATTTTTACATTGTTGTTGATGTTGTATTGATTGGTTGAGGTGGTGCATGTCGGGTGTTTTATATATAAAATGTGTCAATGTGATCATTTTTTTAATTTCAATTTCAATTTAGAATAGGGATTTGTTTTTGGTTCGGTTTGGTTTCCTTGCTTTGATTTATATTGTAAGATTTATTTGTTAAGAAAAGAAATTAAGTGCAAACGTTTGGAATTTTGGGTCAAAAAAGAAATCTCAAAACATAACCTGATAGGATACTGACAAAGAGAGAGAGAGACTGTGTGGATGGATTGTATTAATTGTTTATCGATTTTGTTGGTGAAACACATATGATGACGAACGGATATATGGAATGCGATGGCAATTATATGAGGCTGACACTGAATATGATTCAATTTTGATTATGTTGATCATTTGATTCGACTAATTTTTTACTTTTATTCCATTTTTGCTTCCTTTCCAATTTGATGATTCATGATTACAATTAATTTATGTCTGTATGCCAATTCTTTCAACCAATTTTAATGATCAAATTAACAATATAACTTCCAATGTGGATACAATTATGGGATGATTTTTCACGTTTATTTCTTTTAAATCGCTCGAAGCGCTCTATTAATAAGGTTAACAAAGGATCGGTTAATTCCAGAGAAAAACAAAACATATTCGATTTACTCAAGTGCTTCTGTAACGATTTTTCACGGTTATTCCGATGGCTTTGAATGTGCGTTTGAATGTGTGGGTATATTGTTAAAACTTGTTTTTTTTGGTCAATTTTCGGTTAACTATGTGAAAACTCTTCGCGATTGGAACAATTTTCATTATTCATTACTGAAAACTTTCCACTGGAAAAATATCCAGTTTCAATTTCGGTTCGAATTCGAAGCATTCACAATAGTTTTCTCCGAAAATTTCAACCTTTTTTTAGAAAGCCAGAAGAAAAACTACGGCCAAAACCTTAAATAAAAATCTTCTACAAAAAATGCCAATTGATTACTTTTGTTCGGATGTTGTTCGGAACAATTTTCTGTGTGTTAGTAATTTGACTAGAAATTTCATCATATAACCACATATTAAACGAAAGAATAGAATTATGTCAAAACCATACCCATGCATGCATTGAAGGAGAATGAATGTAGGTGCAAATGTGTGATGCAGAAAAACAAATGTTGGCATGAAAATCAATTTTGAGTGAGTGTGTGTATGAAAATTTTGTTGGTGTTGTTTTTGTTGTTGTTTTGTAAATGTTTGTGATGTTTTCATGAAGAAAAAAAAATGTGCCTGCATTCATTATCAATATCATCTACATTTGACCACAACCTAAAGAAATATGCCTAAAAATGTGTTCGACAGAACGAAACACCGAACTTTGAATAGAGCATAAAAGATGGTTAAACTAACCTGAATGTAGGGCATTTCGAGTTGGATTTTGATAAGCGGTGCAGTACGCTTCGATGACGCGTAAAACAAGGGCATCTTCTTCATAGGTTGGCTGAGACTTTTTGGTGTTTGCTAAAATGGCACCATTACTACCGGACGACGAATTCGTATTTATCAATGTGGGACGTAGCGGTGGTGCTGGCCGCAAATTGACTATACTCCAATTGGCTGCGAATGATACGACAACGAGATTTGGATTGAGTAAAAGGGAGAACATTTTGCTTTTGAAAACTCTGGATGGATCAATCCAATCTTGGCATCAAGACTTGTCACTTGACCATCAGATTCGTTTGGAAAATCTGTTATATCTTATGGAGTTAAAATTTTGTCGGATTTATGTCAATGAAACCGAATATGAAAAGAATCAAAACTCATTTTCACATCAAAATAGTGAATCAATTCTCACCTTTGGAATTAGTCTTTGGGACGGGTGCCGGTTGGTCGGACCTCTCGCGCATTTGAACGTGCGGCGGTAGGCTGGGATCGTTCATCAGTTTGTGGTTTAATGTGGCAGCGTTGTTCGCGTTCGGGCTGCTGTACTGATTGTAGCTGAGGTGATGATTGAATGAAAGGCTGCGCTTGTGCTGTGATGCTTGCATTGATGCCGCTCCCCGATTCATTTGGCCGACGTTGTTGACGGTGGCGTGAGTTGCCGTCTGCAATACAAAACAACAGTTCAATTAGCACTTCAACGAAATACAAAACAATTTTCGTTTCCTTCAACAACATTCTGATGGAAAACAGTCAGATTTTTTTCCTATGAAAAAAAAAAAACTTTGTTTAACATTTGTTAACAATTCGTTTTAACGCTAATATACATGATTAGTAAGAAACAATTCGAATAACCGTGCTGAATGAATGTGGCATCTACACTGATTATTTTGTCAAGAAAAAAAGAAACAAAAACAGTCGCAAAGGGGCTCAGGCTGATTACGATGAATGAACGCTTTGAGTTAGTTCTGCTGAAATATATGAGATTCAAGGGAATTGTGATAGCTTCTATTTGTTGATGAAATGATATGAATTGTGAAGATTGTGTGATAGATATATAGAGAGAAAGAGATAGTGAAATATCAAGCAAAATATTGTGACCAAAGTGAGTAACGGCTTCCAAGCATTGCATGATGTTTGTTAGACGTATGCGCGTGTTCACAAAAACAGACAACGTTACAACAAAAAATAATCAACAAAAGCCACACACGTCTAAACGAAAGACACAACTAATCTTGCCTGAACCCCTGCTATCATCAGCTGTTCGACGTGTCACTGAATTCGATTGTCTATTCATTTTTATAATATCTTTCAGCATTCCCGGTGGAAGCTGCTCCTTCTTCCACCAATGTGCATACAAGCCAGTTTTGTACACGCCATGTGCTTCGGCTGGTGTTTGTTCTTCATCTTTCACGGGTTCTAATGGTTCAACGCTTTGGCATCTTGATTTTCGCCTCACGACGGTATCTTGACTCGACGACAGTTCAAACATATTTTTAGCAGCAGCTGAATCACGATTTTGGGCTTCACTTTCTGACTCTTCGTTGCAACCGTATTGGCCACTATCATGATTACTATCAGCAAACGGAATATTATCAAATCGGCCAAAGTCATGTGTGCTTTGTGAAAGCATCAAGCCATTCAAGCGTTGCTCAATATCTGGAAAAATCTGTTGATCTCGTTCATATTCGCTGTGTGTGTTTGGAATCGGAGTCTCTGGCGTCAATTGAATTGTGTAACTGCCAGCCATGCCTGAATCACTCGATCGTTGACTTGCACAAGGCGATTCAGTGCAACAACCGCATTTTTTCATCACATTCGATGTGGACTTATCACTCGGTTTTGAATGTCGATCCATTGGATTCGTTTGCAAATTAATCATTTGCGAACTGGTGCAACGTTGCATTTCTTCCGGACTTTTGGTTTTGAGTTTCAAATTCAATTCTCTACTCAATTTTCTATTTGCGCCAAACATACTTGGCGGCTTGATCACATCACAACCACCATTCTCCGGTGGTGATCCATTCGAATTGTAAAGCAATTCAACCGATAGCTGATCTGGAGCCGGCATTACGGGTGCTATGTCAATCGAACTGGAATGCGTTGCTGTTGATACATTTGAGTGTCGGTTGTTGTCATCCGTCTCGTTGTCACCCATTTCAGAGGTTCGTGATGAGCTTTCCAAATAATTCATATCCATTTTATCTCGATACGATGGAATGAATACTTCGGTGAGGGAAGAACAGTTGAAACGGTTTCCAACAAATAATGTGGGCATGCTGTGTCGTTCATCGATCGTTTGGCCCCTACTTTGTTCACCCTTAATTGTTAACGAATCATCCAAATTAACGAGATCTTCACAGGCCATATTCGCTCGGAACGGCCGTTGATTGTAACCCGATATTTCCGACTCTTCCGATGGACTACCTTTGCTCGTCGAAATCGTTTCCTCTTGTTTTGTGCCGATTATCATTTGAGCGGTCGTTGTATGTACAACACTATTTACAGCGGTCGTTTTACGACGATCAATCACAACTCTAACTGGTTTGGAATAATACTGTAATGAATCTCTGCTACCAATATCACAATCAACTGCATGCGTAAACATTATACTTCCGTCCGAATCACGAGTAACGGGAACTCGTCCCAAATTGGAATTTGTATCCATATTTTCAAAACTGGCGAATATTTCGCGCGTACAATCATCAACCACACCGGCTCCATTGTCAACGAATGTGCCCGTTGACGATGGTTCAGACTGTTTGCTGGGTGAATATTTGAGAAAATTTATCGAACTAGCAGCCGACGTATCACAACCATCGTTTGACTCGGAATCCTGGCGCGACAAATCACTCGACGAACAAATTGATTGTCGACGACGAAGTGATGTGGCCCGGTGATGTCGACGCAAACGAACATTGCCTGTATTGAATCTTCGATGAAATTCTGGATATAAAAGTGCTTTGACGACAATGTGATGCATTAAACCCTCCTTCACCAATGCTTTGTAATGATTTGTGAGGCTCGTATATGACGCTGTTGATGGATACGTCTTCGGTGGATAGGTTATCTTGTAATTTGGCACACCAAGGCTATAGTAACACATCGACGTTCGTGCACAATAACCACGTGTATCGAGTAAATTCTCTTTCTGCAGTGATTTACGATTGTTGATCGATTTGAATATTTGAAGTTTGTTTACCATTTTGTAACGAACATAAAAAGTAATTCTGTGAAAATTTAGTTCAATGAAATGAATTATGCAACACTTACATGAATTGGAGATGACATTGCGGAATTGCTCATGTTCTTAAGCGATTCGTTGGACTTTGGCTTGAAAGAGGCAATCGGGTCAGGTGACAATAGTTCAACCCATTTATTCGCTTCGTTTGGCCCTTGACACACTGCCGTTATTCGCTCGATTAACGGCCCACCAATTTCAAACGCATTCTTTATCGTCTCGGTGTCTTCTAATCGATTCACAGTGATTCCAGTTAATGGCAATTTTCCCTGAAATGAAAAAAAAAATGGAAAATATGGAAATAAAATCGTTTTAAATGAAGAAAATGATTGATTTTCATGAAAGAACCAGAAAAAGTTTCACGAAAGAACCAGAAAAAGGCCTCGCGACAGTTCTTCAAACAAAAATTTCGAAACTTCAAACCGCTGTGAACTTTGATCAAATGAAATAATTCGAGTGAAAAATTCACTCGTGAATGAATCATTTCGAATTAAAATAAGCGGAATGAAAATTAAAATTAAATCATATTCACGATTCGTGAATCACGAATGAAATATGAAAATGTTTACCTCATAAATGAAGGCGCTCATTCTTTGGCTAACGCTTAAGATAAGCAATGTGTGTGGAAAAAGTACAAAGTATCGATCACGATGATCCGATCCAACAGCAACACTTCCCATATGTATGATATCACCCAATGTGCTTAGGTCTTGCCCCTGCCAATTTCGCACCGGGCCAGTTAATACTTGCAGTTCCAATTCCTTTTGACGTCGTGTCGCAGCGCACATTGACTAGATGAACGAAACCAATGGAAATACAATATGAAAAAATGCGAAGAAACTACAACAAAGTTCATATTCCAATGTTTAAAAATGATGTGATGTCAGAAGAAAAATCCGCACCATAAAAAAGTCAATAAACTTTTACTTCAAAACCACAAGTGAAACCTTTAAAAAAACATAAGTTAAACGACTTACCGCAATATCCTTATAAATGGATATGCTTCGTTGTGTATCGCCCCGATCGGGATGGCCACTTTCCATGTGTCTCTCCAGCTCTTGAAGCATTGCCGCATATTTATCAAGTCGACGGAATGGTTTTGACAAACCTGTTGTTAAAACCAACAGCCCGGGTGAGGCAGCACCTTGTCTCTCCATATACGCTTCAAGTTGTTCGCTGTGTTTGTCCAAAATAACAATTGCACGGGGATGAGCCGCACAATATGCCTGATGAATACATTTCATTGTGGCTGCCTTTGTTAAAAATAACTTTCCAATGCGGTCATTACTGGACTCCATTGCCGTCAGAAGTTCTTCGTGTGTTTCAACAACTTCGATAAAGTTGCCCAGTAACTGAGCATATTCGTCAGGATTTACACTGTGAGAAAAACAACAACATTTGCATAAAAAAAGCTGCGCGGTTTCAGAGGAAAAGTAAACTTTTTCCCGCAACATTTTGCGTCGTCATTTTTTGCATCACGATTTTTGTCTTATACTTACATTTGACTTGTTTGCAGTGGTTCTAAAAAGTTTTCGAACAGACCACGGATCTCGGCTACGTGCGCTCGTTCACTTTCCAGTAAATCGTTGAGCACGACCTGTCTTGATGCTTGTATTTCTTCCGGTGTTCGTACCGTTTCGGCCAATGGCAACGGTGCTGTTGTCGAGGGAAAACGGAACAGAGAAAGAGAGAGGAAGAATAAATTACCGGATATTAAACGGAAACTTTCGTTTATTGCACGACAATTACCTTTATACTCCTTCACATAATTGCTTGGAAACCATCCAGTTACTTCGCCGAGCGTTCCTTCCCACCAGCCACCATCTTCGCGTTGTGTAAATTATTATGCCAATAAACAATAATAAATTAGAAATAAAGTTCTTCATGTGTTTCCACGACTTCAAAAAAGTTACTGATAAGTTTTTTGGTTAATGGTAATTTTTTTTAAAATGGAGATGCTAAAAAATTCGAACGATATTTTTCATATGCTGTCAGTTGTTGATGTGGATTTACCGGACTCGACACGACTGCATTAGCTGCTGCTTTGTGTAGACATACAAACTGTCAAACAGTTTGACAGTCAAGCTTTGAGCGCCAATACAGAACGAAACATATGGTGAAAAAGACGCGTCCGATTCATTCTTAGTCGACTGTAGAACCATTACGCATCGATTCGTATCGGAAAAATTGTTTGCTGTCGGTTTTTTTTTATTTGTGCGATCACGATGGAGTATGTGTATAAATTTACTGTGTGTATAGCATATGAAGGTGAAGACCAAACCGTTTTTTTGTCTGTCAAGAGCGTACAAAAATATCGTTCGAATTTTTTAGCATCTCCATTTTAAAAAAAATTACCTTCGCGTTGTGTTACGGTGATGATATCGCCTTTCTTAAAACGTAGCTCGTCATTATTTTCGCCTTGAAACGAGTATTCCGCTTGCACGGTGTATGGCTCCATAGTGCTGAATCAATGCTCTCTCTCTCTCTCTCTCTAATGAAGCAAACAAACAAACAAATCGGTCATGCCAAACGAAAATTGTGCGACTATTTTGAGCTTGCTTTGCTCTAATAACCACATCCGAGTCAACAAGTTTTCAGCGAAAATAACGCAAAACTTTAACTTTTGTTTTGCTTTCGCCCTGAATGAGTCGTGTGTTCTATCTTAAATTTTTGAATTCGTTTCACTTATATGTATGATTTCATAGTGTTATTCATTTGGTCTTTGAATTACTCATTGCATTGCAATCCTAGTTGCAATCACTATGAAATTGTTTTTCACTAGTCGTTCGATGCATTTTTGAGTCACTTTTAGGACAATATTATTATTTTCATACTTCATCTAAATGCCATTAAAGAAATAGTTGCCCATATTTTATAACAATTAAAAATAGTTCAAAGGTATGCTTGGCACGTGAACATTCCAAACAAATGATTCCATCGCCAAATTTTCAATAACAACAATCAACGCACTTCGTTCATTCTCCGTCTCTTTTTCACTCTTCCTGTATCTCCATTTGGGCAGTTTCATTCATTTGTATTTGCCGAATGGCGTTTCTCTATGTATATTCGCTTCGTTTTTTTTTCTCTTCTTCCTTTCATTCGTCACACACAATCCAATTCTATTTTTGTTGGCTTCGGCTTTTCTCGCTACTGCCTAAAGAGTCACACATGCTTGACACTCAACTTTAAATAATTTCGAGCGTGTTTATTATTATGTATTCCGTTCTATATAATGAGAGCGAGCGTTTATGTACAAGGGAATCATGAAGAAGAAGAAGGGAAATGAATTTGAATACGTTTTTTTTTCGTCTTCTTTCGTTTGCTTTAATGTAGCAATATATTTTTTTGGTTGCGAAAAATGCATTTTACTGTTATTTCGGCACCGTATTTAATTCTTGCTTGATTATGGCATAATCACCTTGTTCACTGCGCATCAATTAATAGCATCTGAACAGATTTCGGGCTCGATACCTTGCTAAAATAGCAAGATTTGCCTTTTGCACCAGCCGAGAAATTCAAATCGAAACTTTTACACTTCTAGAATCTACTACTATGGTTCACTTTGATCGTTCAAAACAAATGTCCACGATTGGAAAAATTCCATCGATTCAAATGACCACGAGCAACGGCTCAAAGCAACACTTGGCTGCGGATTTTTCATTCAAATCGCTCCGAAAAATATGCACAAAAACGACACACGCGAGAAAATAAAATGAAAATTAAATCAAAATCTAAGAATCACTGTGCTAAAACTGGCATTCGTATCGTTTTGATCGGATGATATTCACAATGACGACGACGACGACGACAAAGACGACAGAAGCGACGTTGACGAAACGAACGATTTTCCTGTGCCGTATTTTTCAAATCAGACGCGATCAAGTGCCGCACATAAACTGATTTTCCCTGCCTTTATTTTTCCGCTCATTCGTTTTGGTATCTCGCGTGCTCGTGTGTGCCTTGATTACCGAGACCGAATTTCTGATGCTTTTTCACGTCTCTCACGTCTGGTCGCGTCCGCGTACCGAAACACGTTCGGGCTCCGTTTAATTATCGACGATGCTGTCGCACACGCAACACATTCGGCACTCAAACTTTATGCATACAGAGCACGTACGGCATCCACTTTTTTTTCGTCGTACACATGTACACAATTGACAACATTTCGCGGTATACACGATTTCGATGGGCTGTTTATTATTAATAATTATTAGTTTTGAACGAGAACGAGTGAATGCATCTGAGAGATGCTCAGCAAGAGCAAAAAAAGTGGAAAATTCAGAGGCAATAGAGAGAAAAAAATGAACAACAAATAAAATTGGATCGCAGAAATTGTTGGTTAGATGCCAAAGATTTTGTCAGGCAGACTTAGGTGGAACGAATTTTCAAACGAAAAACGTCAATTCTCACAGCTAAACAAATCAGTATGGCTTGTTTGTAGTACACACAAAATTTTCGACCAAACAACAACAACACCATTGAAGAGCGAAAAAAAACACGATACGTTATAGGTTGTTTATGTGTTTTCAATGTTCTTGTTCTTGTCTGTCGCACAATTTCGGCGTTAGTAAATTATCTTTTAATGCGACATCTCTAGAAAATGCAGAAGTGAGGCAGAGAGATTAAAATAGTCAATATGTTTAGATATTTTGAAGTGTTTTTTCGCACGTTTTCCACGAGTCATTCCGTAGGTAGGTCATCAAAGAGCGCGCACATTCAACTGGTCGTTTGTTTCATTCAATTTTGTTTCGTTTGCCCATTTATCGTGGCTGTTGTGAAGCATATGTCTGAAAACCGAATTAGCCTGGTTTCAATAAAAATATAGCTTTTAAGAAAACCAAACGTTTAGCGAATCGAACGACCAGATGCTTACTCAGAAATCAGCGATACACAATATTCTGACTGTACAAAAAAAAATCGAAATAATTTACATATAAGTGGTAAATAATGGATTGAACAGAGAGTTCACCACACCACCTCCGCAATTGCTTGCTAAGCCGTAAGCCAAAGAATGCTGTTCGATTGTTTACACATTTCGACTCGTATATGGATATTTATCGTTGGCAATTGGTGTTGGTGCTGTTGGCTGCGGCCAATTTATAAATCTAATCGACCGACAGCGAATATTGAAAATATTTTGTGCAATTGAAATTGCACGTCATTGGGGCCGTACACTTCACAATAATAACTCTGGGAATTTTCGCATGCCCAGCACACATGTTCTATTCAATGAAAATGCCACTCATTAGACTTATAATTTTCCGTTTGTACAATTTTCGAAATGTAATCCGTACGTGGTGGCACTCATTGAGCCGAATTGCAATCGTTGTCGTCGTCGTCTTCAAGAATACATAAGCAAACATCAAAGATACAAAACATACTTACTTGTGTCCTTCTCTATCCTCTGTGTATTTCACTCGGAATGAAGTGTTTTCATAGTCGTCGTCGTCGTCGTCTATCGGTGTGTCTGAAAATGGTGCACGTCAACCGAAATACAAATATAGAATCGATGCCACAGTCAAGTTCATGAAACAAAAAGCAATCACTCTGCCGCGAAATTTCCAACCAGATTTCCACCAAATGCCTTACATAAACAAAAGGCGAAAGACCTATTGAATCAGCAGCGTCTTTGAGTCATCGAAATAATCGGCAACCAGAAAAAAAACACCATTAATTCCAATATAAACAAAGCATTTGTTCAATTTATATTCAATCGACACCGTGCTATTCGCCCCAAACAATTTCACAGCACTTTTTTTCACCTCAGCTACTAGGAGAGCAAATGGAACACAACACAAATAAACCGTGAAGACCGTGTTTTCAAGACAGATTTAATTCGTTGTTTTTATTTTCGTCACCTTATTCTGACGAATAAAAGAATTTATTTGGTAGGTTTTCTTTTGTTAGTTTACGCGTATGTGTCAAACGTCGAATTGTCAATGCAATGCAAAGCAATCGTTCCACTTTCCATTCGATTTCATTCGTATGTGTCAAACAAATCAACAAGAACGCTCTCACTCGCTCTCATACACACATGCCGACATACACATCGGTGTTGTACAGTACACAGTTTTTGATAGATTCATAGACGCGCATTTTTTTCTCTCGCAAGCATGACACATTTTGAAATAGAGAGAAAAGAATTTCGCGATTTATAGACGCGGTGCTTTGAAACGAACGAATGTATGGGAATGCTGCTGAATAATGACAGCAACATTAGCAGCAAGTACTTGGTTTTCAATGCATAATGAATGAATATCAATGCGACAATGTACAGAATGCTTTTGTGTCGTGCTGTAGCATCGAAACAGTAATTATATATACATCTATTGTGTAGAACGGTGTTGATGAACCATTTACGTCACATATCGCTCGTCACAATATCTGCTCTCTGTCGAAGAGCGCGCGCGCGCGCGCTCACGCTCGGCGCAGTCTATTGAAGAGTCAAAGGAAAGAAGAAAAAACACGCACAAATTCTCCGCTTAGCAGCATAACCGTTCACGTTTCAATGTACTTAACCATTTATTACGTCCTATAAATAAAACCCATCCGAATTGATATTTTGAAAAGAAAAATCGGTTTCACTCCGTGAGTCACACACACATTCCTGCTTTAATTTCAAAGTTGACTTGCATTTTGTGCAAATTGACAGAGATAGCATGAGAAAAAAGAAATAACTGCGTCATTTTCATAATAAAAGTGAATTTATTTCAAATTTTCCTTCTTTACTCGTAAAGTTAAACGATACACATGAAATTATTGAATTTGGGGAAAAAAAACAAACGGAAATTTTTCCAAGAGATTTTCTTTTATTGAAATTGCAGCTTTTGGCTTATGGATGTTGAATGCTGTCATCCCTCGTCCCTCTATCCAATGATATATATATGTATATAATGTGTTGTCCATGAGTCGATGATCTATTCATTTTTTTTTTGTTATTGTACACTTGATCTCTAATCGATTTCTAGCTGTCTTCCTTCATCCTGTTCTTCTTCTACTACGGCACTATAGTGGATTTCTTCTATGTTTTTCTCTCATTTCTTCTTTTGCTGATTCCATTATATGATTTGTAATGATTAAAAGAGTGCATAAATTACATACTACTTTTGTCTTGTATTCACTGTTCCAGGTTATATAAATTGTGTGTATGCTGTGTGTCTGTGTCGGTTGTCACTATTGTATGTGGATTGTATTTTGGCTCTATCATCTACAAATTG
Source organism: Sitodiplosis mosellana (assembly GCF_009176505.1). Taxonomy (NCBI): domain Eukaryota; kingdom Metazoa; phylum Arthropoda; class Insecta; order Diptera; family Cecidomyiidae; genus Sitodiplosis; species Sitodiplosis mosellana. The sequence continues at coordinate 3,753,524 of NW_022595245.1, forward strand.
GGTTATTCGCAGTTGCGAATGTATTTTGCTCATTTGTTTTTAAATGAATATACACTAGTTGCTAGTTGAGACAGAAAAAAATGTACAGAAAAATCTTCGTGACACAAAATGTGTGTGTGTTTTTTTCCATTTTCATATTTGTTTTTTTGTTGGTTTTTTTTTGGGTATTTTTTTTTTCAATATAAGTTTATTTTAAGAAAACGAATTGGTCCATTTTTTCGGTTCTGATTTTATTCATGAAATTGTTTTTTTCTATCAAAAAGTATGCTCTATTTCGTTCAGTTTGGGGTTTTGCTACAAAACGTGTGAGTAAATAAAGCACAAGTGCTATCAAAGAATGTTCCAAAAAGAAAAAGAAAATAACTGCAGAACGTAAATGTTATATGAAAAATATACTCAAGAAAATGAAACTGAAACCGTAATCTATTCCATGTTGGCTCACCGATGCGATGCTTCCTTTATTGGGATCAATTCCAAAGAGTTGAGTCCCATGCAAAGGGTCGTTCATTGACAGCCGTGAATTTATTTTACATATTTCAATCGCCAGATTCAATCGCTTTATTCAGCCAGTATGATTTCCATGGATTCAAATAAGATCATGTTTTTTGTTCCTTTTTTTCTAATCTTATGAAACACGATGGTGCAGTATTTTTTCTTATATTTGCTTTTAGTTTTTGGTAGTAGTGGCGGTATTGATGTTGGTATGAAATGACAAACGAAAATTAAACTAAGAGCAAATGCAAAATAGATACACTTCAAACGGATTTTGCGTGCTTCATTTTGAATTTCTCGTTGAATGTTCATCTTTTCGAAAAATAAAAAGAGGAAAACAAAACATTTTCGCTTTTTTCTGTGTTTTTTTTTTGGCTAAATAAATGTCTAAAAAAATGTGTGTGATCTTTTGATTCAATCGATATTTTCTTTCTCTCACATATACTTGGCACAACTGGTTTAGTTGTGTTGCTCATTCAAATCAATCAATCAATCTCACGCGCGCACGCTCAATCAACACAAAAAGTTCGGCTTTTTGTTTCTTTGTTTTTAGCTTAGATACCAATCAAAATTGTAAACACAACAAAGATCACTTATGTTCCAACCTAGAATCATATCAGAATTATTAATGATAAAAAAAATTTTTTTGCTTCATTTTTTTGCCATTTTTTCTGTTTAACATAGATTAGATTCTCTTACAAAAAGTTTTCATCTTCATTATTCTTCATCGAGTTTTTTTTTTAGATTTTAATAGTTTGTATTAAAATTCCATTGTATGTTCTATGTTCTATTTGCGATGTGTTTCATTTGTATATATCAAGTTGCTGTTGCATCGGTGAACTATGCTGATTCTCAGTTGTTGTTGTTGTTGTTTCTTCTTATTTACTTAGATTAAATTCATTGATTTTCTTACAAAATCTATCTTTTTCTTTCATTTAGATGTGTGTGTATTTTTGTTACGGTTTTCTGTTTTCAAAAAAATGGATGAACCCACTCCGTTGCAAATTGCTTGATTCTTGACAGTGAATGCGACAAAAATCTAATTGTATTTGAAAATGATTTATGTGTAGCTTTTCCTTTACTCTCTCTCTCTCTCTATCGCTCTCTGTTTCTCATTCATAATTTCTTCATGTATTTTGCTCGTATTCAAATGGTTTTTTTTAGATTGAATTATGTTCAACGATCGCTCTAAATTTTTTAAACCTTATCAAAATACATTTTGTGTTCTGTTGCTGTTCTTGTTTCTTTGTTTGTTTGTTTAGAAATGATGATGATGCTGTTACGGTTAGTATTCATTTGTAATTTTTTTTCCTCTCTTGTTTTGTTATTGTTGCGGCTGCACTTGAGTAAAGACTAAATTTAACTTAAATCTAATTCGTCTTGCATTGATTCGGGTTGTTCGTGAGGACCGAGGATTCCAGGCACCGCCATCTGTTGTAGCCTCTTTGTGTTTTGTGCATTCTTCAATTCCTCCTCACGTTCAGCCAGATACAAATCGGAATCATCGTCGCCGGTTATTTCCTGCAAATGGAGGAAAACACGGTTATTTGAAAAAGAGAATTAAATTACGATTCATTTTGGAAATGACGAGGGAGAAGGTGGAAGTAGAGAGCGAATAAAATGAAGGAGAATACGAGGAAAGAGGTGAATAACTTCTAAAAATGAAGTTAGCAACAGATGTACAACTAATTCACAACATAAATGGTTGCAAGTAGGTGCAAGCAACCGAATTGAAGTTATTATAACTGTTGCTCTAGTGTAGTTAACTGTCACTCTGGAAAACCACTTATTTGTAACAGAATTGGTTTCAATTGATCGAATTACAACCGAAATATAACATATCTTCGTTACAAATAAGCTGAAGGTGGAGCCCAATGCTACTCGAGCAGGCAAAAGAAATAAAAAAAAACTATACAAATTTGGCTAAAAACACACGGCAAAAAATGTATCAACTTACTCGAATTTGAATGAGGAAATCTCGTAGATGTTCTTTGAAGGCGGACACTTCTTGATCCAAATTGAAGAGACCAGTAACAAACACTTTGATTTGGTTATCGGTCAAGTGGCTAAATGCGGATTTCAGCAGCGATGCAACATACTCTTGGATGTAGATGGTATTGTCTGGAATTGGGCCAAGATTTACGGTGATTTTGCCCGTTTCGACCAATGTAAACATGTACGCCAAGATTTGTGCATGCAATTGCAATCCAGCTGTATGCGATGTGTCTGTAGCTACCGAGAATATTTGTGTCAGAATATCCGTAAAATATGTCTGGTAGAAGCCTTGTGCTGCTGACGGTGAACTTTGTTCAATGTTTGTGAGCATCTGAAAGCGAGGCGCAAAAAAGAGAAAAAAAAAGAAAAATCAAAATGTCAAATCGTAAACATATCGATTAAATAAAGTTCATGTTGGATACGTACGACATAGAGAATCTGCAATCCCATATCGGCCACGTTGCGCAGTGTGTGCTTGAAGGCCCACACAATCGAATCGAATACCAATTTGAATTGTGCTGGTGGTATGTTTAAAAATGCATCGAAACAGTGTGCATTCACTTGCTGCAGGAGTTCGTAGAATGCGACTCGATGCTGTGGATAGTCTTCGAAATTTTTCTTGATCATATCGAGCGTGCATTCGAACACGGCATCGAAAATTTGTGGTATTTCCGATGTGATGCTGACCTTCAATTTGCCAACGATGGCTGCCATTGTGCTCAGTACTTTAGCCTCACGTGCTTCGGGCACTTTGCATCGTTGATAATCGAGTAGAACGGCATCGAGCAGTGGCGGTATGAAACTGTCAATGACCACACTGTTGTCGCTCGATCGGACCACCCATTCGGAAATCAATGTGAGCGTCTCCTTTTTCACCACGTGCATCGCCTTGATCAGCGGCTGATTGTTTACACCGATGCCATTGACCGTAATCGCCTGGATAATGTTCTCCGACATGATTTTGTACACATTCAACATGTCCAAGTAGATGCGGCCCAACTGCAATACAAACGAATGACCGAGCGCTTTACAAGCCCGTACATTCGTTCGCAAAATGCTGCCCAATTGCTTGACGGCTGCCATATTCTTCAAATAGTCCACATTCTTTGATGCTTGCGATATGATTTCATCCCACACCTGATTCGGCAACGCCATATACTTTTCGATCAATGCATCCTTGGCGGCTTGATCCACTTGCGCTGATATCATACAACCGACGGCTTCATAAAATGTGTGCACCTGAAAGTGGGAAAATGCATCAAGTTCGAATTGCACGAATAGAATCAAAGAAAACCATTGTTGGTTCATCGCATTTTGGTTTAGTCTGGCTTACCTGTTGTGGCTGCAAATCGCAAATGATTGAGCTCATGGACGCCAGAATTTCATCGATGAATGTGCAGGCTTCATTGGGTTGAATGGTTACGAAATGTCGTCGACATTTTTGGGCAATTTTGATGAATGTATCGCACGCCATGTCCTGTACACCGTCGTGTGTCTCGTGCATAAATTCGAACAATTTATTGACAACGGTCTTCAAGAATTTCCAATGCGCGCGCAAAAATCGCGGATATTGACCGACCACATACATAATATTCGATGCGACGATCGCTTTATTATCTTTGCCCTTCTTTTGTTCGCACAATCCCAGCAGATCCTTGATCACCGTGACCAGGAAACGTTTTTCGTCCTCCTCTAAAAATGCACCGGAAATGGAACCGATGGCCCAGCACAGTGTGTTGAGATTCTTCCACGAGAACTCCGTGCCGTTCACTTGATTGTTGAGCTTTTCGGTCATAATGTGTTCGGTGTCAGCATAGTCCAAATGCGTCAAATAGACGAGCGTTTCGCGCATATTTTTGTACAAATTGATGGCATTCGTATCTTTCATGAATTCGCGCACCACTTCACCGTTTTCATTTTCGACGACCAACACTTCTTCGGGCTTCGCCATGCGAGAGATCATAATATATCGAACTTTCGATAAGATATCGGCGTAGAATTGTCGTCGGCTGTTTGTGGCACCGCCCCATAGCGACATACCACCGCTCGGCGCCAGTGCAACGGAATCTTGGTATAAGTCACTAGCCAAGCTATTCCAATATTCCAGGCAAATTTTGAATATTTCCACGTCTTCCACTTCGGAAATCATAACCAAATACATGAGTGCCTTTTTCAATGCGTCCGCCGTTTCGGGGCCCTCCACCAATGCACCATGCTCTTTCAAAAATGTGCTCAGAAACACGGCCAAATTCTGAATGAAATTTTGCTCTGCATCCGAACCGGTGGCATACACTTGGTTCATATTCGTGCCCGGATGGATCATTTGCTCGAATTGTGACATCGTTTTCTTGAACATATCTGTGAATATGTTGTTATAGTTCGGCACGGTGAGACCAGCAATTTCGGATAAGCACAGCAGCGACACATTCCGGAACATTGGCACATTCAGAAATTTGAATATCAATGTTTCGACGAGTGTTGTCTCAAAAATGTAGCCCAATGGGATCCAGTTCAAAAATCTCAACAATGTTTCCAGTGTGACGGCAATAAGCGGCGCATTCATCGATCCTTCCAGCACAAATGAGCACAGCTGAAAGATTTGTGAGAACTCGGAGCACATTGTGTCTTTGAGATGTTTGGCCTTCGTCTGTGTGATTTGGCCCGAACTGAAATCGAACACCTCTTCGCTCAACAGCTTAAGAATAACCATATTATTTTGACATAAACTTTCGTTTGTCTTCGACGCACCAACGATGTCACTGATGAATGATTCCCAATTTTTCGGCCATTCACGCTTCAAAATCTCCACCAAAATCATGTTCAACTTGTTCAAGTAGACTTTGTTCTCTTCCATCACCGCTGAATCGGATGATGTTTTAATGATTAAGCCTACGACATACTTTTTTATACCTTCGCATTGATTGCGCGGCAAAATCTTCCAGCGCGTTTTGATCACTTCTTCCAGAATTTGCAGTGCATAGTATTTGGTTTGTTGATTTGATGAATATTCTAAGATACTATCTACACGCGTCCATGCGTCGGGGTGCTCTTTGAGTGTTGTTAAAACGTCTTGTGCCAAACGCAGCTGCTCACCTTGGCTCACATACACCGAACCAACAATATTATCGAGCAAACCGATGTCCAATTTTTGACTGAAGTCAAGCAATTTGCTCGCTTCCTCCATATTCACTTGAGCTGTCATCATAAACGAATTAGCACGTTGTTGCCTATTGTTGCTGCCGCACAAAATGTTACTACTTCCTTCGGATTTATTCCCCTACTACTCCCGGACTCTTTGCGGAATAATTGAAATTGGATTGGGTTAACGTTGCGTATTTTTTTTTCTCCTTCGTTTTTTCTTTTGCTTATTGTCTATCGAATGGTTATGTTGGATGGTTATGTTTTTAAAAAGGCGCGCACCAGACGCTAGAAGAAATTGTTGTTTTCGCCTGCACGCACGTGTGTGTTCGAGATGTTGCACGAAATGATGAAATGTTACGATAACCGATGATTGCTTATGCTTACGACAAAAAAAAATATTACTACAAACTAGATTCACTCTTTCACACACAACAAAAATTTTTGTCCAACCAATAAAAATTTTCGAATGGTTATCAAAGCAAATCAAAAATATTTATTGATGTACGCAAAATTCCTGTTCACTCACAAAAATTCATAAATCTGAAATGAAAGAATGAGAAGAGAAAAAAAAGAAAGAGAGAGAAAGAAAAAAAAAGGAATTAATGCCATGGTATTGATGAAAAGTTGACGTTTTTCATGTGTGAAAAGGAAGCAACAAAAATCGTATGGTATATTTGTATATGAAATGTGGAAAAAAGCGCTCTATTGTTCATTTTAACTGTTAACACAAACACATTCAGCAGTTGGCAGCATCAGCAAAATAACGGAGTTTGATTGGAAAATACCAAAATTTTGTTGTTGTTGTTGTTGTGGGGTTGACGACGATGCGAAAATAAAAAAAATCTACAATTTGATTGTGATTTGATTCGGCGAGTGGGAAAAATGGGGTAAATTGAAAAATTGCACAATTCAATTAGTGAATTGAGCACATTTTTTGACGGATGAGAAACGAAGATATATCGTTCGACACTGTCGAACCTAACCTTTCCAGACGCAAATCCACTTAGACAACACTGACGGAGACGTCGTTTTTTTTTTGTTTCTTCTTCTTCTTCGGTATGTCATAGGACGCAAAAAATGTCGAACATCATTTCGAATGAAAATTTACGAAATTCCACACTGTTCGTTCCGCGATGCGTCAATAATAATTACGAGATTTGTGCAATCCCATGAAAATACTCAAACTGCGCTGTCTTTTTTTTTCAATCGTCGTTGTTTATTACCGTTAAAGTAAATTGAGTTGAAAATGAATAATTTTGTATGAATTTTTTGTGTGTGTCTAAAATATTGTCTTCACAATCTCTCACACGCTTTTATGACGACCCGCGTACAAATGGAGCGAAATAGCAGCGAATGTGTGTATAGTGTGTGCATTTAAAGTACGTTGTGTACGCAAGAAGAACACACAGAACAGCAGCTGAAGCAGTAGTAGAAAAAAAGAAGAAGTAGCAGCAGCACCAGCAACAGCAGAAAAAAATATATGCGAGTGATGAGAGAAAAACTACGTATTTTTTCTATTGCCCATTTTTACTGCGAAACGCGCACGATTTACACCAAATTCACTGTCAGCGCTTACCAATCAATTTTAAGTTACGTTTGCAATGAAATTTTATGAAAATTATGCGATAATTTGAATGGAAAAATCAAAAATAACAATTTCTTTTTCGACTCACTTCTTCTCAAAAGCATTCACACACACAACTGTAGGAAACACACTGAAGTTGGCCGCACAACTATCGTCCATCTTCAGCCGTTTCAATCGTTTCGCTTTTCGTGCTGTTTCACATGCATTTCAATGAGATTTGACAATGTTCGTTTAGTTGGCGGCAGAATTTCAGAGATGGCGTCGTTTGCTCCCGCTTTTTTTCTTGAGCGGATTTTTCTTTTCGTTGTGTGTTTTTTTCTCTCATTTGAATTGAAGTCAACGGTCAACGTTCAATCATAACAGATCACATTATGAATGAATGTTCAAGAAATGAAAGAAAGAAGGAAAACAATCAACATGTTTATTATCTTCATGAATGAAACACGCATTCGGACTCCAGTAGATTATGTATCAATATTTATTTTCAGTATATATCTATGTGAATTGAATTAACCTTAATCACTATTGTTCCCATTAGAAAATAATTTGCCATACATTTAAAATAAGAAATCTATCATCCGCTATAATATATTGTAACAATTGCTGTTTTTAATTTACCCTGCGACTCACTTCTTATACGATACAAAATCTTCTTGTCCAGGCCAGAATGACCACCAGTTCTGACAATTATACTTTGACATCTTTCTCTCTAGTTTTTGTTTTTCTCTATAAATATTAAAGCAGTCGGTTATCGGTTAAGTAATATGCTGATATGTAAATCTTCTTGATTATGTTCTTTAACATAATTGGCTTATTTGGTCAATGAATGGCCGCCAATGAAAGTGAAAGTGAACTTTGACGACCATCAATGATAATTTTGTGCTTTTTTTTCTTCTTCGTTTTTCCGAGCATTCAACAAGTGAATGCAAATTAATGAGAAATATTCAACCAAAACAAGCCCATCTATGAATAATTATGTATAAAAAGAAACACGAGCTCTTGACCGAAAACGAAACGAAAAAAAAACTTAGGTACACTGATCCACCAAATCGATGCGCTCGATCTATCGCTTATCAATTAATGAACAAACAAAAAATAAATAAATACTTAACACAACAATTTAAGTAGAAATGGCAATTGTGCGAATTTATTTTGGCTAAATTATTTACGATCTTTCTTGTATCGATTGTTTTCTTTTGTAGCTACTCTTTTTACAAGCGATGTCATATTACACCATAAACTAGATTTTGTGTTCTACAACTAGCCCCGTCACAAATATTTCATGCCATGAATTTTGATTTTTGCGACTTAAACTTCTTCTTATTCTCTCTCTCTCTCTCTTTTTTCACGTTAAAAAACAACTATTAATTGGCTTTAGTGTGCGCTGTTTGATTTGTATATATTCTTTTTGTACAAGGGTTTTGAGCTTATCTAGGTGTATTTATGTAGGGAAAAAAAAGAAAGAAACGATAGAGAGAGAAAAAAACGAATAGGAAATTGAAACTATCAAGACAGACTATCTTCTAAGACAGAACTTATCGACGAATAGAAAAGTGTGACATAAATTCGAAAACACACACACGCAGTACTCGGTTTACACATAGAACTGTTCAATGGTATCTTCATATTTTTTCGATACAACATTACGCTTCACTTTGAGTGTGGGCCCCAATTCGCCCGTCGGTATGGAGAAGTCCGCTGGCAAAATTGTAAACTTTTGGATTTTTTGCGCATTCGATGTTGCATGCTTATTGGCACGAGCAATGCCTTCATTTATTGCAGCGAATACCTGGAATGAAATGAAAGATTTAGATTTAGAATTGGACAGTCAAATGGAAATCGAAGTAAGGAGTTTGAATGTTCAAAAATATTGATAGAATCTTGTGTTATTTGAAATGGAAACGAGTGATGTTCGATTTGGAACCAGACGTGTGCAAGGGGGGGTATTCCGGTTTTACCCCCCTCTAGGATTCCAAAATGTGGACCCCCCCCCCAGCGATTTGGAAAATTTGACACTAGATATAATCGATTTTCAAAAGTGAGGACCTTTTTTTTTTTAGGTCTTCACTTGTTTTTTGACACCCATTGACAAAATTTTAGATCCCCATTGTGGAATTTTGACTGTTTTACACTAGATAGAATGGATTTTAAAAAGTGAGGACCTTTTTTTTTTTTTTTAGTCCTCACTTTTTTCGGAGACTGGTTTTACACTAGATAGAATCGATTTCCAGACCCCCCTGGCAAAATCATTTTGCCCCCCCCCTAGAATTTTTGACCTTGCACACGTCTGTTTGGAACGGAATAATTACCTTTGGACAGGGTCCAGCTTCAATGACTTCACTCAATTTTTTATATTCAACACCTAATGTTTTGAACCATGAAATTGTGTCTGGAGCCAATTCATCCTTTGGTGCTCCACTTTCCAGATCCATTTCAGTCTGTGGAGCAAAAGAAATTTCGTAATTTTAGAATATCTTTACTTTTTCCATAGACAAACATATTGATAGAATTTATTTTGATGATTCAATGTTTCGATTCAAGAGAAAAACCAGAAAAAAATGACATTTTTATACAAAAGCTGAAGGAAAGAAAAGAAGTGAACCAAGAAAAAAGTCTCACCTTAAGAGTCACAAGCATCGTGAGAAATTTGCGTTTGTCACCAACGAGGAATGCATTGCTAAGAGCTGGCAATTCTTTTCTCACCAAATTTTCGACATGAACCGGTGGGATATTTTCGCCACCGGCTGTGATGATCAGCTCCTTGATTCGACCCGTAATGTACATAAAACCATTTTGATCGATGCATCCCAAATCACCCGAATGTAGCCAGCCGTCTTCGTCAAGTGCCTCTGTTGTTTTATCCGGTTCGTTGATGTAGCCCATAAAAACGTGTCGTCCGCGCATGCAAACTTCGCCATGACCATTTTCATCTTTGTTTGCAATCAATGTATCGACACCAGGCAATGGTTTTCCGATCGTTGTTAAATTGAAGTAATCGGACGTGGACACACAGTGAGCGCCTCCCGATTCTGACATACCGAACGCTGAACGCAAAAAAGAGAAAATAAGCAAAAGATAGGAAGTGAACTAAGAAAAAAATCTCACCTTCAAACAGTGGCAAGTCCAAGCTCATGAAATATTGCTTAATTTCTGGGGACATTGGTGCGGCAGCCGTGATCAATAGTTTGCATTGACTCAATCCCAGTGCACCTTTTACTTTTGACAAAATGAAATTTTTGGCAATTTTGTATTGAAGCGATTGACAATCTTTGCCTTCGATCGCTTCTTGCCAATGCTGTAATGTAACACCCTTGGCCCATGTGCTGATCAATTTTTTGATGCCGGTAATTTGTGCACCAATCGCAGTCATTTTCTCATAAATCTTTTCGTAAACACGTGGCACACCGACAAAACGCGTTGGATTTGCTTCTTGAAGCGTTTTCACGAGAGAACCTTTCAGAGCATCTTTGTCGGCAAAATAAACGGTTGCCGCATAGTTTATCGCAATGAAAATATCAATCATCTGTGCTGCAATGTGGCTAAGCGGAAGATATGATATCAAATTCTCGCCACCGATCACCATATTTGTCAAACAATGAGCCACCGCATTCGAGCCCCATGTCACGTTGTCGTGACTTAACATCACACCTTTTGGATTTCCAACAGTTCCAGACTGAAAGCAAGGAGGAAAATTGATTATTCAGAGTAATTTTAATCGGGTGGTTAACGATTTTGTTGCGGTTAATCTTGAAAAATGACATTCTATCGATTTTCAACCTGCGATAAAATTGATTCTTACCGTGTACACCAAAACACAGCAATCATTTGAGTAAATATTTTCCATACGCTTTTCCAACTCTTCTTCGACATCGCTCAAGTCCAATTCTTGGATCTCTGACCACTGTAAATATGAATGAAATGATTACATTTTTCTGTATGAGTAATCCGTTGACTTTTTTTTCAGCTTCCGAGAATCTTTTCAGTGATTCAGAAGTTGACGAAAATAAACACGAAAACATGTCATCACTCACCCGATAGTAACCGTCTTCTCGTTTGACGTAGGGCTCATATGGTCCGTACAATTGGACGGCTGCTTTGAGATTTGGCAGACGATGTTTAATTTCTTTAATTTTGTCCATTTGCTTGGTGTCATCCACGATGACAATGTTTGCATTCGAGCTTTCAAGCACATGATAAACAGCTTCTGGGGAATTTGTTGTGTATACGCCAGCCGCTAGTCCACTATAAAGCCAATAAAACGATAAAACAATCATAAAATATCTTCAATTGCTGTTGTTCTAGAGCTCAAAAGAGATTTAATCAATTTCATACCCAGCATGAATAGCACCTAATTCCGAGTAGAACCATTCGGGTGAGTTAAATGCCAGGATGGCGACGGTGTTTTTTGGTTCTAAGCCTAATTTGATGAATACTTTGGCGGTCTTCAGAACATTTTCCCGATATTGACTGTACGTAACGGTTTCCCAAACATTATCGGCATTTTTGTGTTTCAGCGCTGGCACATCTGGATGATTCTTGGCCGTACGGTACAACACATAAGGTAATGTGACCGGTTCTAATGCGGCAACACCTTCGCTCCCAATACGAAGCTTAACCGCTTCTTCACGTTTTGTTGTGCAATAATCCGATGCTGGTCGCACTTTAGCGGAAATCTCCTTCGCCATTTCTTTATTTTAAAAATTCACGATGATTTAACGCTGTCGAATTTGAAGAAGAAGAGAAGAAAACAAACAAGATTATGAATTTGAAAATAAAAACAAAATCGTACCTACAAATAATGTTAGAAAGACAAATTAACTTTCGAACTTTGAGAGAGAGAGAGAGAGAGAGAGAGAGAGAGAGAGAGAGAGAGAGAGAGAGAGAGAAAGTGAAGGTCAAACTAATGACTGCGAAATGTGCGCGATCAGATTGTTGTTGCGTAGCCGTGTGTATTATCAGTGCAAAGCGTAGCAGGGAAAAATACGCAAAATGACTTGAAATATAAAAAAAATACATTGCCAATGAGTTTGAGAACATGTTACACTCAGGTTCAAGTTGAATGTATGACAGGTTTTATGATTTGGATTTTTTTGTTCTCTCTTCTCTGCTGTGAATCTGTGCCCTTTCCGCTTGTTTTTCGTTTTTTTTTTCTCTGTGACCTTAGAGCTTGCTTTGGACAATCCACACTGCACTATCTTTAACAATTTCCAGACGATACAGTCTTTTTTGCGAATGCATTGAAACCAAGCCAAAATTCAACTACCGAAATTATTATCTTTTGAATCTTCTGTTTGCAATGAACCTTATCAAATCTAATCGCTTTTGTTGAATAACCGACCGCATTGACATCGCAGCAAGTACATTGAAACCGGACGAAAAAAAAAACATAATCACATGCATCAGCCGATTTTTTTTTGGCAAATCTTCCAGTGAGGCCATCTGCTAAACCGGCGAACGAAAATATTACTTATTCGCTCGCGCGTGCTATAATCATACCTCGTTTGCAATGTCAATGTTTACCACCTCATAACATTTTTGCATTTCAAATTGTAATCGATTTGATTTGCGTTTGTTTTATGTAATTATACTGCTGATATACTTAGTATAATTTTGTAATCGGAAATGATTAGCTGTTGTGTTGTTATTGTATTTTTTAGTTCGTGTTGTTCATTCATTTTGTTTTTCATCACTAAATCGTTAATATTTGTGATTCATAATGCATTGACAATCAATTGATGGTGGGCACGTGTGCGCGCCAATGGCTAATCAAGAAATTAATCAATCAATCAGTCGAGCATTCAATTTTCGAGTCTTTGAAGAAATTGTGAGAATGTCGTCATTATGACGCATTTCTCCGCGTATTTTTTATGAAATGATTCGAATAATCATTGGGCACAATATATAAATATCTACTAATTATGTGTTTCTTCCTCTTGATCAAGTCGAATAAACGACTGTGTTCGATTTCTTCGATAACTTCAGCGCTTGATATTGTTGCTCAGCAGTTGAACCACATTCTTTTGCTTTTAATTTCAGTTGGCATAGGAACAATTTAATATTTTCAATAGGCTAACGGTTCAGATTAACTAATAGTCACTCGGCTTTAAATTCACATGCACTTTCGATCTTTTCCAATTGATTTTTGCTTTTTTTTTCAATTCAAAATTATTCCATAAGCGATGAAATACAGTTAATAGCCCACCGTTGTATGCGCTATGCGGTCACTCACTTTTATTTTGCTTCAGTTAATTAAATGCTTGGGATATTTTTTTGTAAATGCTTACTTAAAATGCAAATAGTCTTAATTGTAATTGCTGATTCGGTTGATTTTTGATTAGTTTTTGGTTGCGTCGAATGGTTGCGAATGGAAGTGAGGGGAAGAAATTGGAAGAAGAAGACGAAGGAAAAAAAACACAAAATTCCGCGTTTACGATGAAGTGTACTTGGAAAATGCGACCGGTCGCTACGACAGTTTTAACTGATCTGATTTGGTAATTAATACGTATTTACACGCTCAAGCCGCGCTACTTTTAATGAACAACTCAAACACACTCATTTAATTGCACGCACACACAAACATACTCAAAAAGAAGAAAAGGACAACAACAACAAAAAAAACAACACGAAGACGATTGGCTGGCGCTTTTCTTGCTTAGAATTTATCACTAGTACACAATCTCACCGATTTACGTGCCCAGGTCACACATTCAATGCATGTATTCTAACAGTCACAGCAACAGTCAAACGTTGACAGAAATACGGTTGGCTTTTACGAGTGTAAACTGAAATGGGTATAGAATGTTGAAAGTCGATTTTGAACTTTTTGAACGTTGAGCAACAAACACGCCACACATCTTTCAGAATAAAAACGACAACGAAGAAGGGTAATTTGATCTCTAATCAAGACGAAAGAAAGTGACTTGAATGAAAGTGACGTTGTAATAAATTGCAGCTAAGTCATGAATGCATTCGTTGCGTTTTGACTGTGCGACATAGTTCGATAGTAAATCATTGAAAGCGTGATAAATCGATGAAAGTACACGACTATTCGGTCAGAAAAAAAGAATGATAACGAGAAAAAATGACTGAAAAAAAACAGACGCGCAGATATCCGCCTTTTTTCGTAGCGTGACAAATATTCAAAGATTACAACTATTTTCGAAATTTTTCCTACAACATTTGTTTTATAGTCTTACTTGTTTATTGGTTATAGTTTTTGTGAGATATCACAGTGGCATCCGAAATCACCGCCATACATGATTGATGTCGGACGTTATAAAACAGTCATTTTTACATGAATATAGCTGACTCTGTGACTTTTCGGGGAAAAAACATGGTTTTTATCTATTCCCCATACTCATGTATACTCGTGATCGCTGCCCGAGTCGTTACTATGGGCCATTCCGACATTATCACTATATCAAAACATTGAATATACATGAAGTAATAGGCAAGTGCACTTGAGTTGATGGCAAATCGATTAGATCGATTGTTCATTCTACATACGCTATTCAAGTCCGATGTAGTGAAAAGCAAGCAAATAAATAGATAGTGCGCCAAATGCCACCTCGCATTATCGTTTGAACCACATACACATGTTGAGATTAAAAATGAACATGGATTGCGTAACACAGCGGAATATTTTTGGATTTGATTCGATGTATTTTTTCTTACAAAAATCATTCGTTGACAGTCTTTCGATCATAATTCAACGTATTTTGATTCGAATGAACGGTGTGAATTTTCATATGGGAGTATCTTTTTCTTTCAAGTGTGTCCTCTTGAAATTGCTTATGACTTGTTTTGTTCCCAATAAAATTGTCAAAAGTCAATGGTTGGAAAATTGATTTCATAAAATTTTCTCCTAACATTTTCAGTCTTATTTCCCAGAATGCGATTGAGAAAATTAGCGATGTGTCGCGCATTTAAGAGTTTGGATATTGAACTTTGAACGAACTTGATTTCACTGCTCGCCGTTTTGTTTACAAACCACTTAAAATCAAACAGAAATACACCGCCCGCGGCACAGAAAGAAAATTTATGTGTATATTATGTCGAGAAAAAAGAATAACGCGAACGAGAGGATAACATTCAAAGTACAATATCCGAGTTGTGACGAAATGTGCAACACAAAATTCTGAATGGATTCACCGAGAATGTATGTGAAAATGGTGGAAAATGACAAAGACACATGCAAATCAAGGCATATTTTAACCGGTAGTTCTACCGGATTCCGGTAGTTTCAAATCCTAATCCAATAGTTCTCAACGAAAAATGCGGTAGTTGAAAATTTACATATAATTGAAAACCTTTTCTGTACATTTTGCTTCTAACGATGCTAAAAACTTATTTTAAGCCGATATTATTTAGAAGCAATATTATATCGGTTCTATGCATTTTGACGAGCATTATTTTAGATAACGGAGACCGCAAAGATAAATAAAGAGTGCTGCATCTGCTGGAAAGAAATCAAAGCGATTTATTAAAAAAATTATGAAATGGAGATTTTTTCCGAAAAGAGTTACGGTACTGCTACCGAACACTTTGCAATGCTCAACGAGCAGAATACGAAAAAATAATGCGATATTGAAAGTAGCAAATCATTCGGTGTCAATTTTATTGCGATGCACGCGACATTGATAGTTTAATCGTGAGCTGAGAATAAAATTCGCATTATTACAGTTAATTTGTTTTTTAAAACCGTAACATGAATTGTCGCTTCAATAGAAACGTCAAACGTTACATGAAATTTGCGAAAATAATAAGAGATAACGAATTGTTATCTCCAACAAAGTTATAGAATTAGTTAGGCTCCGAAGCTTTGTTGAACACACTAATTCATTATCTCTTATCATTTTCGCAGGAAAAACGTATTTAAAATTCACATTTTTCATGTTACGATCATGAGCTTTTTAAATGTATATGCCCATATAGGCCGAAGTAAATTTAAAAAAAAATGTGTACCCTGCCTATAGTTTGCCGCATTTTCATCTTTTTATATTTTTCCGGTAGTTCCTCGGAATTCCTTAAAATATGCCCTGATGCAAACAACAATTTATATATAATATAAACATTTGGTGGTGTTTTTTTTTTCTCGTCACATCAAACAACAAAAATTCAGCAATAATTTTTTTTTCTCGAAAATTTGTGTCGTATCCATTTGAATGAGCGCCGCTCATGTGTGCGAATACTAATGCGATTAATATTGTCGGTGGTCAAATTGCTTTTGTCAAACTATTTTTCTTTTTCGTTGTATATTTTGACGCTTTCGACGATTTGGCCCGATGCGAATATGCGAACCAGCGCCAAGAATAGAAAGAAATGTACGGAAATGGTAAACAGTGGGAACGCCGATGAAGATATTGACCTAATCAAAAACCACACGCACACACAAACATGCTCTCAAGTATGAGAAAGTATGTTATGGTTATTGAAATCGATTGACGCATGAACAAGTTTGCGTATTTCAAGCGCAGAATTGTTTTCCATTTTGGTCGATAACCTGTGAGAAATTCGCTCGGCGATCGTTCGAAGGTGATTCTAAAAATCTCAATGAGAAAAAAAACGGAATTTAGCGAGTAAGATCGTAGGATAGCCGATTGTACTCTGTGTTGCTTGTGTTCTCAAATTTTCGTCATTTGACAAACTGTGAAACGCCTCTCACAAAGAGATATATCTATAAACGAGTTCTTTTGTACCGGCAAATCTCTTCTTTTCTCTTTTTAGTCACACACGAAAATAAATAGCTAGGAAAAAAACACACAGTGTACGATGAACGAAAGTCGCAAAGAAACGAATCGTTGATTCTGAAAGGAAGGCTGCGGTTGTGCGTGGCAAGACGAGCCCATATGCAACGCATCGCAGTCGCCTCATTTTTCTTTCTCTTCTCTTCATTCGAATAGATACAAATTGCCAGATATACACAACAACATTAGACTATACTGTATAGTCAAAGTCGACCGTTGAACAGAACGTCTTTGAAGAAGTTTTGCTGCTGCTGCTGCTGCTGCTGTTATTGTTGTTGGTATTGTTGTTTCATTTTTGATTTTAGCACAACAAAAATAGGGTCAGATTTTGTTCAAATTATTTTTAGATACATATTCTTTTCAAACGAAATGAAGAAAGAGAGAGAAAAAAAAGTTGGCTTTCGAGTCATGGATCCATGCATCAGTTTCTAATTTATTTGTGCGCTTCGCAATGATGACGATTGGCTGCATGCTTGCAACGCTTCTTGCCAATATTAATGATCGAAAACAATTAGTGCGTACAATGTTGTTGAAATGAAGTTGAAATATCGACATATGAACGAACGAATCGAAAACAGAATTCAGGCAGGTTTTGTAGAGGGAAAAAAATCGGAAGATTACTTAGCGTATTGCATTTAATTCCATGTTAGAATAAAGTGAAAAGCAGAAAAAATGAAAAATAAACAAACATTGCCATTAAATGATATGCAATTTAGTGTCGTTTTTCGTCTTTGAAGTTTTGAATTTTTCATTTACTCAAACCATTTTTTTTCTGTATTTATCGTATGACAACCAATGACTTGCTTGAATCGAACACAAGTATAGAATACTGAGTATCTGTTTTTTTTTCGTTCTGTCTGTCGTTGCAGTGAAACGCGAACGTGTTTTTGTACTTTGATTTCGAAAAGTACCGTTTGACATTGAAAACCGCGTGCCGCAGAAAAATGTTACCTTTGATCGGTTTTGATTTCTTATCGATGCAATTATTTCTGCAATTCATTTTTTTGTGTATGTTTTGCGTTTGATTTTGCATGTATGTGAAATATCGTCACGTTGTGGCACAGATATTCAGAGAGTAACGAAACTAAAACAATTGCAGTTCAAGCGACTGGTTGCTGATTACCGTAAATTAAAAGTGACACATAATTGAAATCTGGAACGTGCACACTCAACAAGATGTAATTCTTTCGAAGAAACACACTCACACACATACACATTCAAACGGATATTTCAAAAATTCAACACATTCAAGCGCTTTTTGTACACGAAAAAGACGAAGAAGAAAAAAGTATTGAATTGGAATTGAAAATTACCGTTCGTTTTCGGCTCAAACACAAACTCTTGACCACTTAATCCACCGCAAATTCTTTCGTGATAACACAATTTTTATGACTTATTCTCTTTTTTTTCCTCCACTCTCCAAAAAAAATTTCTATCAGAAGAGAACCGATTTTATTTATCAGAAGCAAAAAAAACGAGCACACACTTGTTATTCGTCAAAGCACCGTCGAGCAACTGTCGATTGTTTCGTAAAAATATGTTTGTGTTTCACGAAATGAAAACCGCATGAATACAACAACACACGACCGAGTGAGAGTCATATCGCTGAAGCTAAAAAAAAATCAAGCAATATGCGAATAGTAAGCCGTACGCTGAAGTTTGTGTGTACGCAAAAAACTGATATCTGAGTATATTGTATGAGAGAGTGTTCATACGTCTCTCTTTCTTTCAATAAATACTTGCATTTTGCGTTTGACGATTCACGCCGAGCCTTATGAAAGCAACACACAATAAATAATTTCACATATATTCAATTGAAATAAGTTGTTGTTGTTTTTTCTCTCTTTTTTCTTCATTTTGCGCTCCACTTTTAGCCAGTCTGATGTTTACACTAGCCCCGGTTGCCTGTGTGCCTCTATCGCCTGTGTGTATGATTGTGTGTTGTCGTTGTTCTGTCGTTGTTCTGTCTTTGTCTAAAACACCACGTGTCGATAATACTGTTTTAACCTCTGTATCGCGCGACGTACCGAAATCACGCCACTAGGCGCGATGACGAATACGAATATGAGGCAAGCGAGAAATACGGAGACGGAGACACAGCGCGCAAAACATGTAAATATTGTTGTTGGACGACGATTTGGATTAAAAAAAAAGTGCGATGTGTGCGCGCACTGCATACAAAATACTCTGAAGCACACTGGACTCAAATGTTCACAAATGCATTTTTGAAATGACCACATTTTATGCTTCAATGCACACTTCGTCTTTTCTTCTCCCTCAGTTGATAAACGGCGAAAAAAGGCATATTGTTTTAAACTTGAACTTGGTGCAATTGTAAACTGGAAATTCGCTGTCTTTTTTTGGAGGTGATTTTTTTCTGTCCAAGTTAGGCCAAGCCAGACCAATTAACTACTAAAATAAACAAGGTAATGTATCTTTTTCAGAGGGGAAAAACACACTTACGAATAATTAAAACCCTCAACACGGGAAGAGATGATGTGACAATCTTCGCACAAAATTTCAACAAGCGCAACTGTTGTTGTTGTGTTAAAAGTTGTCCGTAAAATTAATTCAAACGGATTTAAAAATAAACATTCTTTTTGATATAATAAATAATTTGGTTTTTTTTTTCAATTGACGACTTAAACTAAAAACAAAATATAGAACTAGAAAACAATTATTGAACTTTGGATGTGAAACAATTTTGACTTAACGGATTGAACGATTGTTTCAGTAAAACACCTGTGCGTAAACTAAACGAAGAAATTTTTCGAATAGCTGTATCGAGCATTATTCGCCAAGCAACAGACACAAACACAAACACATCAAGTTGGCCCAAGTGTCGAAATAACACCATACGCGCGTGAATGAGACAACAAAAACAACATCGTCATCACGTCACCGATACCAATACTATTGCGAATCAAAAACTAATCGTACAGCCGATGCAGTGCAGCGTGTTGCTGGCGTGAGCTGCTGCTGCTGTTGCTGTTGTTGTTCGTTTCTTTCTCGTTTTGTTTCAATTCTTCGAGTTGCGTGTTACGCGGGTGTGTGTATGTGCTGATTCAATTAAAATTCTTGACTGAAGTATTCAGTGAATACTATTCAGTAGGCTCATGATTTCCGCGAAAACAGTAAAAATACACACACTGCCGATGTTCACATATCACTTGCAAACTGAACCAGATTTCAGTCTCTCTCATGCATTCGATCGCTGAATTTAGTTCTTTTTTACACTCCTGACCGAGGCGAACAAGTGATCATGCGGTGTACACAAGTGGAACGTGCGTCAGAAGCATGAATGAAGAGCCTAATGTGTGGTTTTTCGTTCAAATGCGATCATTATTCGAAAGCCATTGCCCCAGTTATCGTACCGCTTGCTTCAAATTATCTTAGCAACTTCAATTCCATAGCGAATTTTTACATGGTTTTATTACGGTTTTTGCATCATTCATAAAACACACGCAAATGTGTCTATTGTTATGAAATCGCAAGGCAACTGAATGCACCACGAAGTCGCGGTCGAACTCGTCGTCGGTTGTCGCCCCCGCCGCTGTCGTCGTTCGTAGTGTGTGCGATGCAATTGTAATAATTTTCATTCATTATCCAAAGCCCATTATTATTGTTATCGACATATCAGCATGCCTCACACAGCGTAATTGCATGATAAGTCATAGTGTCGACTGTCGAACGTTCGTTTGCACATAAGCATGTTCAAACCATATTCAGTGTTTTTTGTTAAATCGAGAGTCTGGCGATAGCATGAAATTGAGGAAATCGCATCTAGTGCAGTCGCCTCTTTAAATTTGTCAGTGGAACGACTGCGTTTGACGCAACCCACACAAACACATACACACACCGATCGATTCATGCAAAGACATACGGAATGCACCAAGTGGCTCGCGGCAATTTACAAATAAATTCAAACATCGTTCATTCGAATGCAAATATTTCGAATTCTTTTGAATAAAATAAACGAAACTCGCACCAAAATCGATAGTTCATTAAAGAAATGCACAACGATTTGTGGTTTCGATATATACTTGACTGGTCATTTATTATTAATGTCGATAATACTTGGATACGCACTCGTAATTTCCAATCGCTGATAATATTGATTTTGATAGGCAAATTACCTATAATACACTCAACGGACTAACATTCGTACTGTAGAAAAATAGCCGCTTGTTTCCCATAGGTCAATGACGACAATGTTAAAAACCAATGGAAGTTTTTTCCTCTTCTTTTCGACGTTCGACGTTAAACAGTTGAATACAATACGCTTAATTGCGTGGGCAAAGCGAAGTAGCTCCCGTCGTGGTTTCAATTTTAATTACCGATCGTACGATTTTTTCTTCTGTTTTGCATTTCATTCGCAGCAATGAATCGCATGACTGTAAATGAGTCAATTCACGCAAAAGCAGAGGCGCGTCATTCAACCCAAAAATATGAAAAAATAAAACAAACAAACAAAACAAAAACAGGAAAAATTTCTTCAACCAGTTGTGTAAATGAATTGATTCTGGTGAATTTTCGTGCACAAGAAGAGCGAGAGAGAGAGAGAGACGGAGAGAAACACGCTCAATGATAACGAAAGTATTCGTCGTACGTTCTACTACGTCATCGTCAGTCGATTTATCACAATCACAGCATTACGCAATTGTTTACATTCGGTCAGGTGAAACAGACCTCTTTCCATAAACAATGACGTAAAGGTCAACCGCAATTATAGCTATCGGACGAAAATACAACAGCCGCGTCAGAAAAAAATAGTTTTATTAGCACTTTGCAATGACAGTTTTGTCTCTAATTCATCGTTTCTGTTCAGGTTGAAGTAAATTAAAATTCAAATGAATGTGTAGTTACTAGTAATTTTGGAATGGTATCGAATGTTCCTTTGCGGTTAACGGCACATTTCAGCTGAATATTTTATGAAATAAACATTATCGTTTAGCCATGAATGGCACAAAGCAATTGAGAGAGCGAGAGACAGAGATAGAGATAGAGAGGAGGCAACAAATCTCAATTAATTTAATGATGTTCTTCGTTTGACACATATGAATGTATTCAAGTTGTGTTTACTTACTTAACCACAATCGCCATCATAAATTGATGAATAATATGTTTGATACGTGATTTTCGGTTAATTTAAGCGCATACTGCCCACATTCATTCACATATTTCATTCGATTACTCGCTCGTTTTCTCCGCTGCGTAACAAAAACGGCGGCGGCGGCGACTGCATCTATGATTCACAAGTGTACTCGTCAATTGTTTTAGTTGTTTTTGAAGTGCTTTCGCTACAAATTCATTGACATTTGGCGTCATTATCACCACGATGTCATTGGCGTTATTCAATTAAATCCGTGTCCGTTCCTTATGTTTTGATCAATCGTCATTTTTTTGTTTCGGGAGCAGGCGACGACACAAATAACACATTCCGAAATAAGTCCATCTTCATTTAGCCGCATTAAATCTATTTCGAACCGGTAATTTGAACAATTTTTTTGACGACTAGTTCGACCCATGGGTTAGAAATTATACTTTATATTTTGCCGCTTTTTCCTGTCTGCCGCCTTTTTTCTTCGGTTTACACCAAAAGGAGACCGATTTCTGTGCTCGTTTGCCGTTGAATGAACGCATCACGCATATAATGTGTTGTGTGTGTCTCTCTCTCTGTCAATTGTTTACGTTTATTAATTCAAAGGCATGCGCAAAATAAAATATTCGGCTCTTCGAACAATTGATTGAGTTACGCGCTCGTTCGCTGAACGTGCTTCTTATCCCAAAGAATTGGATGGGTAACCGTGCTTCTTTGAGCTTCAATTGAAACGCCTCACAGCCACACGACTCAGTTTTTGATTTGAATCTGGAGGAAACGGTTGCACTTAGAATTTGGCAGCCGACGGTTACACTTCGTTCTTTTGGTGCATAGGTTTCGTTTGCATTATGTGTTGAAAGTGAAATATTCGGCGGAATTTCGTTCTCTTAAGATAATTTGTGGTTTGAAAGTGTAAAAAAAAAACACTCGGTTTGTTCTGAAAATGTCGTCAGAAGATTTGGAAGGAACAAATAGCCCGTCGTTATCACATGGTAACAAGTCGAACGGTGCCAATTTTTCCGATTGTGACCAAACGGACGAAAATTTGATAAGCAGCCCAACGGTTAGTGATTCAATTAAATGTGGTCGAAAAACGTTCGGCTGGTGCGGTTATCAACCGAAGTGTTTACAGAATTTTCTGTCGGCTAAATGGGCACTGTTTTGGATGTGTTGGGCTGGCGCATTACAAGGTAAACAAATCAATCTTGTTTTAGTTCAAATTCGGAAATTCCTACTTTTTCGTAAAATGATTAAACCGCTTTTAATTCAACGGTCGTACTCCAATGAAGTACTACTCCATCGGTCATTCCTATTACAAATTTTGTACATTTTTCCACGGCATTCAATTCGGAAATTAACACAAAACGCTCGGAAATCTACCGGGACTCACATATCTATATAAAAATAATGTTGTGCAAAGTCACGTCAGATTAATTCTTGAATCGTTAAAATGACACGAAAATTTCAATAAAGATTCCACCAAACAAAAGGCCTTTTATTCTTATGACAAGCCCGTCAATTTGCTTTCATCTTGAAATGTCTATCGTCATTTCGCGACGCAAACACAAATCTCAAGACAAAATATGTGTTGTGCTCACGCAAACGCTAAACAGATTAATTACGATGATGCATAATCAAATTCTGTTCATATTCAATTCATGTTTCAAAAGAGTGTGTGTTTTTCTCTTAAATTCTGCATCACCAAGATTCGTAGCAGCCACGGAATAGCCAATTCTGATGACAAAAAAAACACGTATGGAAGTAAGTTTCTTTGTAAACATTCATGCATGAAGGCTTGCCCAGTGATGCGTAAAGAATCTAATAGAGTTCCATTAAAATCGAATGCACAATTTGAGCAAGTCAAAATTTCCGTTTTAAAAATGCGGTTTTCGTGAAAAAAAATTTATTGGTTCTCACATGAAAATGCACAACACGATTCTCTCGATCTCGATTTTCCCAGTGCATTTTAAATCAGTTTTTAAAAAAATGTCCCATTTGAAATTGTTCACATTAAATGCGCCATTCTACAGTAAAAATGCAATAGCGGTCACTGTTTTCGCAATAAATAATGTGCATTTGACACATCGCCCGATTCCGATAACCTACAGAGAAAAACCAATTCGAACTTAATTGATGGAAAAAGAAATTCCGATAGAAAAAATGTATACGATAAGTGGGAACGATATGTGCACTGTACACCTTCTAGTCGGAAATTGAACTCGAGAGTAGTTAATAAATAAAGAGCCATATTGCTGTTACGATACAAAGCGATTTCAAGTTCAAGGTGTAGCTAGTTGTATCGCGTGAATATGTGACCTTTCCGTATATATGGGCACAATGTACATGACAGCGACCCACGATAAAAACAATTGCTATTATCGACTCTCTGTGTATGGATAATAAATCATCGATTTTCGGTTGTTCAATTCATTGCTGCACTTCGTTCATGCAAATTCACTCAATTAACGAGAGCCGAAAGAGTGTGTGTGTATGTCTCCCACCGCATATGTGCATTTTCAACATTTAACGACACAGTCATTTGATACTTGTTTCATATAATAATCAAGTGCACACACAAGGAGATGAATGGGACAATTATCGCCGGAATAATTTATGCTATCTTCATCTGCCAGACAAACATATCGCAAATACAATTACGAATCACGAAACTCAAACTCTGTCCCTCTCACACACACTTTCCCCCTCACCACTAGTCCGCAAACATAACGGATGCGTCATGACATGCACTTTGGCTACATAGATTTGCTTAACTAGTTTAAACGGTCTCTTGCCACTGGCCATGTTATTACAGTGCAATGCATGGCGATATCATCGCATTTTGGCATCACCCAATACAAAGGACTCGAAATGGAAACAAACACCACGAAAACTACTGATAAAAATCCAACAATTCTCTGACTCCTATAAGAAAAATGGAAAAATATAGATTCGCATCGACACAGAGAAAGAATGGGATTGAGATGTCAAATGAAATATGGTTGATGGCATCGAAGGGATGAGAGAATAAGTCAAATGGGTTGAGTTGTGATTTTTGTTCGCTGTCTCTTCCTAATAGCAACATATATTATCCTCGATATCGGTGTGTCAATCATGTTTGGTTTGCGCTTAGTCACTTTTTGCCTTGGATCCATGACTTCACTGTACGCTGATTCTTATCGAACATATTCATACTGTTTTGTTTCGTAATTTTGAACGTGCACTCCATGCTTTCGGTTCCCCAACGAAATTTACTTGATAAGAATGGGTTTTCCTCGTATGAGAGATTAGAGACAAAAATAAAGTTCAAAAAGTCATTGGCGGTTCATGTTCATGTAACAATTTTCAATGGTTCTTTTTTTAAGGTTTGCTTGTAAACGGATGTATTAATGTTGTGATCACCACGATTGAGAAGCGATTCGGATTGCGTTCATCACAAACTGGATTGGTGGCGAGTGGATATGACATTGCATCGTTTGTATGCCTGGTGCCAGTTACTTATTTCGGAGGCAGGCCAAATGCATCGAAACCGCGGTGGATTGGGATCGGCATGATTATTATGGGATTGGGTTCAATGGTATTTTCATTACCGCATTTTTTGGTCGGCTCATATCGTGCAACAAGTGTCGAAGCAAACGTTTGCCTCACCGAATCCAATGCAAATACGGTGAGTACTTTTTTTTACCTACCTTTTGAAAATTGAATGAATTTTGCGGGAAATTTGACGTTGAAAATACTAAACTACTCTTCATAAACACCACAAAGCTAGAAGAAAAAAACATTAAACAATGGAAAATGACGCAAAAAAGCAACGAAAAAAACGGAATATCAGACAAACTAACGCTAAAATGCAATTTATCGCAAGAGAAAAAACGAAAATCGATTTTATTTGTAAGCAATCTATTTATATTGAATCTGAACAAGGATGACTTCAGTTCAAAGTGTAGCAAAAAGGTCGAGTTGAGCATAACAACACTCTGAAAGAATAGCGAGTGTCGTTCAATGAAGGGTAGAAAAAAAATGGATCAAACTGTCGAGTAGGTTTTGAGGATGCAACAGCAATGTTTAGGAATAGTTATTTCGAAGGAAGAAAAAAAATCGATTCTTATTACCTTGAATTCAATAACAGTAAGTGGTGACACTTTCCCTTCAAAGATCACACCATCACATACGTGACGTCGAGGAGAAAAAATCTGAAGAAATTGAAATTGACGGGCCACACAATGAGCGAGTGAATGGGAATTTATTAAAGAACAAAGTCGATTTTCGGTAAACGTGCATTGTTTGTGACTCATGACGCCGGATATTTTTCCTGCAATTGGTAAATGCATTTGCCCTCTGTATGCCACACCACTCCACGCCACACCTCCACATACAAACATTGTGAACAAAAGAAAGCAAAATGAGTCGTCGTTGATTTGAAAATAAACACTTCACCCGATTTTTTCCATTCCTCGTGTTGATTGAATGCTCTTCAACCTTGATTGTGTGCCGCCATCGAATTTCCAGTAAATGAAATTCTTATGAATTAACCTACAATTTTCTCGTCATTCGGAACGTTCTGATGGGGGAGGTGATATTGAATTTGATGCGATGAAATCAAATTTCTTCCTGAAATGACGGCAAATTGAGCGCGTACGAAAAAAGCAGGCGAAATCATTTGGATCATTTTTCCACTTGTACGATTTGAACCATCGTTCCGTCGTCACCAAATGATACTTTATTCGGAAGGAGAAAGGAATTTAATTTAGATCAAATTTCACAAATAAAAACTGTGATAAATCAAAAATGTGTTCTTTTCAATCGAAAAAATTTGTTTTATTAAAAACAATTCATTCGCAGACATGCACGGAAAAAATGGCCGGTTCAAGTGGTGATGATCTCTCATGGAATGTTTGGTTCTTCTTTTTGGCACAACTATTACACGGAATGGGTGCTGCACCTTTGTTCACGCTCGGTGTCACCTTCATCGATGAGAATGTTTCGAAAAAGATGTCCTCTGTTTATTTGGGTGAGTATTGAATTTGTATTGACAATTGCAACCATTTACATGCTATTCTATTTACCCTTCATCTCATTAATGCATGAGCACATTCCGTGCAATCGATTTCAATTTGTTTACTTATGGAAAACCCTTAAAAATTGATATATTGCTACCGCAACAATAGAGCGTCGATCAGCAATCGTTATCATATTCAAACAAGACAGTACAATTTTTCCGCTTTTTCTTTGAAACTGTTTCCTTAAACTGTTTCCTTCGGTCGTCCCCCATTTATATAGCGTGCGAGCTTCGATGTGCGCCGCCTTACGACGGTGGTGGCGACGGCGGAGGGTTCGAGTTATAAACGGAAATAAATCATATAATGTTTACAAAGTAATTGTGTTTAATTGGTTTAGTGAATGTGAACGATTTCGTTGGGAAACTCACGTTCACCATGCATAGTTCTTCGACCTTTTTTCCTTTCGTTCCATTTGGAAAACATGGACAAATCCAAAATAATTTATTCTATTTACGGTACATTTCGTTCGAGTTAATGCAATGAATCAAATGATTTATTTTCAATTTGAAATTGGTTGGCATGTTTGGTTGGCTGTGGCTTTAAGCGGTGTGCATCAGATAAATCATGTGAGATATATGTTTGAAATATGCTTTACAGGTATTTACTACACCATGACAATCATTGGACCAGCCGTGGGCTATGTCGTTGGAGGTCAACTACTGCTCCTCTACACGGATTTCTTAACGGTGGATCCATTGACGTAAGGAAAATGTCTTTTTTATGTTAATTTTTTTTTCCACAAAAAACCACCTTACCGGCAAATGGGAGAGTCTATCATTAGAACAACGGTGGATTTCCATCATTATTACAGCAGAGTCATGCCTAAACAACACACATACACATGGAATGGCAAGCTTGGGTGAAACGAGTGACAAAAACGCCGATAAGCAGTACATTTCTTCGGCTTCGGTCTCCCCCTCGTTTGCCGAAGAAAGAAGCAACAGCAATGCGTTTTTGCGGTCTCTGCTTCTATCACCGCAGAAATGAGAGAGAAAGAGAGCATAAAAAAGCGTGAAAAAACTCAATGAAAATTCTTCATCTAAGTCATTTCGGCCAATTACATGGTTATGATGTGTCGACCGACAAAATTGAATTTTATACTAATAAACGAACGGCGCAGTGGAGCCCGGGTTCGTTTGTGGTGTGTGGCAAGCGCATTCCTAAACAATAACACGAAAAATTGCTGGAATTTATTTCTCTGCGGGGAAACATTTATGCAACATTCACAACCATTTGGTCTCTGGTAAATGTGCCTATTTCCTGCCACCGCCGCTGCTGTGACATGATTATTATTAAAACGTTTCCGAAATGCATACCTACACCTTCAACAAGAGCAGCAGCAGTAGCAACAACAACAGCACCGGCAGAAGCAGTATGAAAAAAATTATGTTAGTCGCTCGTTCGTCGGATATGCTGAGATGTAATTGGCTTTATAAATATTGTTGACACTCTGAAAAAAGCCAATTTTCTCTCATGTGCCATTTTGCCCTCTGCAAACTTTGTACTTCCCTTTCCCTTTCTTCGCGCACAGAGAGAAAGAAAAGAGAAAAAACAACTATACGAATCGACTTCCTTCCATATAATTTGTGTTCGGGTGGTAAATTGTAATATCGAAAAATATTCCGCGTTTTTTCACCGCTATATAAAAATATTGGATGATGGATTTTTCATGTGGTGCACGTCTTTCTCTCTTTCCTCCCCCTCTCTCTTTCTTCGCATAGTTCACAAATAAGCGACAATTCCAGCAGTTGTTTATTGTGTGGTGTGATGCTCAAGGAATGAAACAAAGCGAATAAAAGACGTTCGAGAACAAACGAAACAAGCACTTTTCTGTCGCACGAACCATGGCAACAAATATGGCATATCACAGAAGCTTATTCAGAGACATCATCAATTCATTATATTAAACTTTGGTTGCGAGGGAGCATTTATTATGCAAGTTGCGTTTGCTTGTGTGTGTGTGTGTCGTCGTGATATCAGACATAAATATATGCATGAGATATGATGAGGATGCTTTGCTTTACACACAAACATAAACTTGTTAAACACACAGTGGGTGAGAATGAGACGGAAAAAGTGGCAAACGGTTTTTCGAGTAGGTTAAAAAGCCAAATGTTGTGATATCGTGATCAACAGAGCGGATTAATAAGGTGCATTTGCAATAGATGCAACATTGAAGTCATGCAAACATAATCCGTTTACCGTTGTTGATTACCCTCTCTCCTTATTCTTATCGTCGGTTCAACGAATGGAAAATCATTTGCCTCCGTTGCAAGTCTCTCTCGCTTTGCATCAGCTTCGCTTATCGCACTACAAATTTTAACCGAATATGATTCATGTTAACGTGAGTAAATATTTCATTTCGTTTCATACCTTACGACAGATTTGGACTGACGCCGCAGAGCAAAGTGTTTGTTGGCGCTTGGTGGATTGGATTCGTGTTTATTGCGTTAATTTGTTTACTTTTGAGCATACCGATTCTCGCTTATCCATCTTCGTTGCCAGGTAACCAAAAACACCGTGACAACAAAACTTGATTAAATAAAACATCTCCCTCACACACTCACTCCCTCTCCCATGTTTGAAGGTTCAGAGAAGCTGCAACAAGTTAAAGTCTCGGAAGCGCACAGCAGTAGTAACCGAAAACAATACTCAAAACTACGTGAAATGCACAAAGCAATATTTGCTTTGCTTCAGAATCCGACGCTTTTATTCTTGAACTTGGCCGGAGCGTCGGAGGGTTTGATTATTGCTGGGTTTGCAGCTTTTTTGCCCAAGCAAATTGAAAATCAATTCAGTGTAACAGCGATCTCTGCCGCATTGATTATGGGATTAATTACAGTGCCAGCTGGAGGTGGTGGCACTTTCTTTGGCGGATATTTGGTGAAGAAATTCAATCTGGCCTGCTCAGGAATCATCAAAATGTGCTTGGTTTCAACGGCAATCGCGACCTGTTTCACAGTTTGTTTCTTCATTTCGTGTCCGAATATGCATTTTGCTGGCATCACTGGCCCATATCGAACACAGGCGCAAACATTTGAAACGAATACAATCAGACCAACGCCGAATTTTGCGGAGAAATATCGTCTGGAAAGTGAATGCAACAGCATGTGCAAATGCAGTCGATCGCATTATGAGCCGATTTGTGGTATTGACAACATCTTATACTTCAGTCCATGTCACGCTGGTTGTTTCAAAGAATTGAATATGGACAATTCCAAAGTTTATCTCGATTGCGAATGTATTTCAGCGCCGAACAATAAAACTCAAGATCGAGGCTACGATGCAATTAACACCATGTGCACAACCGAATGCAACAATCTATGGTATTTTGTTAGTCTGTGCTTTTTTGTCATGTTCTTCACCTTTCTTAGCACAATGCCAGCTCTTTCCGCCACACTCAGGTATGTTTAACACTTTGCAAATTCACAACTTAACGCCTAAAAGGAAACAATTCATCTTGTTTTGTTGTCATTGATGTTCACAGATGCGTGCACAGTGAGCAACGGTCATTTGCACTGGGCATCCAATGGATCGTTGTACGAATTCTGGGTACCATACCGGCTCCCATGATATTCGGCTCACTAATTGACGATTCGTGCATTTTGTGGCAAGAATCATGTAACGAGGCCGGAGCTTGTCTTGTTTACGATAACATGAGCTTAAGCAGGTTTGTGTTTTGATCAGGTTTAAAGTCACCAAACTGAACGGAGCATAAAATTTATGTGTGTCAATTTTGTTTTTTTTTTTAAATTATAGATACATGCTTTATCTTGCATTGACGGCCAAACTTTGTTCCACGATCTTCTTCTTCGGGGCATGGTTCAGTTACGTTCCACCGAAGCATATTCAAGCCAATGACCAAGAATCGAATGAAAATACTCAAGACGAACGCGAACCGGAGGTTATCATGTACAATAACAATCGAACAGATCACACCGATGATCATTTTTAAAAAAACAATCATTGCAACTACTCTGACTCATTCTCTTTTTCGTCGTAAGCCGTAAATTAATAGGGAATTTTTGATACAATCGTTCAATGACCCAGATTGACTCAAATTTCATATTTATAATGCCAAGTAGATTTTTGATAAGAAACATCCGATAAATTAATGTGTCATTTCATTCATTGTGTAAATTACATCGTAAGTTTAAGCTCAAAAAGCTCGTAGCGAAGCGCAAAGCATTGAAATAAATCAATTTTCATTCATCAATTTTATTCGAACTGAATTGCGTTTTATTACAAGAAAATAATGAAGAAAAAAAAAACAGACACACGATTCGTGTTCCAATCAATCACCTGTGTCTTGATAACGATGGGACTTCGTGGCGCTGACAAAAGATGGCGTTGGAGTGCCATATTCTATCAGTTTATCAGCGGAAACTACGCAAAAAACTTTAGTGTCAACAACGAATTTGTTTCATAAGTTTTCATTGGTTTTCCTATGCCAATTTCGATGTTAAGATTTTTTCTTGAAATAAATATTTAAATTATTAAAAAATATGGAGAAAAAATGAACAAAAACAGTGAAAAATCCCTTACACACCACACAGAATCGGATTCTGCTGAACACACAGCTGTCAAAGTGTCTGAATGAATCGTCGATAAGTGACGTTTAAGAAACACAAACAATACGCACACAAATACAAACTAATGCGAATGTGAAAGTATTGCATAGATGTATTCATCTATTGCATATGATAGGGAATGACTGAAATCTGTATGAGATACAAGCACAAATTCATGTCCGTGCGAGTTTAGTTCATTAACAGAGAGTCACATAATAAGAAGCACTACAGAGTGATTCGTACTTCTTATACGAATGATATATTTTGAGTGAAACAAACAAAAATCTCAAACAAAGAAATTATATTTTTTTTTTGGTTTAAAACATTATCTAAAGCAGTAGTGGCAGCAAGAACAACAACAACGTTCAGAAAAGAAGAACGGAATAAAGTTTTTTTTTCACGTGAAATATGGTGAAAAAGAAACTTTTTACCTAATGGAATATCTCAAGACAATTGTGAAAATTTAGCAAATGTGTAAGTGAAATGGTGGAAAATGTTATGTACGAGATACAAAACCAAATCGAAACAAAAAATCTGATCGAAAATTGTTTGTAATTCGAATGAAATTGCTGGTTGTTTTTCTCGAGTGTTGAGTGTTTGAAACGTGAAATAGTGTTTGGCGAGAAAAAGATGTAAAATAAAACGAAGGGTTCATTAAGATCATTAAATCAATTTTGGGGTTTTCGCTTCGACATGGTTTTATTTTGATCAATTTTAGTTATACGTTATACCTATACTGAATGAATTAACTGTGTGCGCTCCGTACGTAATGTGTGGGTTTTAGATGAACGGCAAATCGATAAATCGTCACTGCTCATGTCCAAATTACCCAAATGAATTATTCCATTCAAATAATTTTATTCGGACAAATCGTGAGTTAAATGTGAACGTACTCTGGGGTGCTATTGATTTTCAATATTTGGATTATTTTTCACGTCGTATTTCGACCATTTTTCATTCCTCCATGTTCAATGGAAGATTTTGTGAAATGCCATGGAAATGTTATACATTTTTTAAAATCCCCCAAATCGATTGACTTTTCTTTTGTCTCCGACAATCATGCAACAGATACACACAGAGTGAGAGCTGAAATCGTATAATTCAAAAGCAAACAAATACACGGAAGACCATCGAACACACTCGAAATATTAGCTCATGAAATATGGAAACTCGACTTGAAATCGAATCAACAGCGAGACGGAGTATACAAATATTTTCGAGTGATAAATTCGTTGAACGTGTAATCTATTGAATGTGACATAAAAGGCGTTCTGATCGTTGATGTTGTTGTTGTTGTGAATTTATGACTAATCAAAATGAATGTATCAACTGGCTGCGCATCAGCGAAACGAAAACACACAAGCATCTGAGAGAAGAAAAACAACTAACACAACAAACGCCCAATTGATTATAAAATTTGGTGTTCGTTTTGGATATTCGCTTTACTTTCTCTCAGATAAAGAGACAGAGACACGCGTAAGGTGAAATCCAAATGTGTCTGCTCATTAATGAGCACTGGAGTGCGTCTTCTTAACACCGTACCATGCATATTTGTTTGTTTGCTGTGGAACAATGTATGAATATTTTGTGGAAAAGTCTGTTTCATGTTTCTAAGCAATTCATTAGACTAATACCCATGGACTGATTATGAGTGTGCGACTCCGTTGCAAGGTAATTTTATAATGAAGTCCAGACTGAATATAATCGCGATATCACAAACTACCGAAAAAATATTTTTATCTCTCTGAAAGATAATCTTACGCGCGCGCGTGTTTGTTCATGAATGCGGATTTGACGAAACAAGAGGAAACTATGATTTATAAATTTTGGCGATTTGTTTTCCGCTCTTGGCAAACCGTTCATACGCACACACAGTCAAAATCTGCTCAATATCAAAAATGGCATTTTTAAGGTCTTTTGTTTACGGCGCCTCGGACACACTAAAATAAAATATATAGCTCGCTGTGTGATTGCAAATCGTTAATTATTTTATATGATTTTGCTCGCGATACAGGATTCGATCTGGTGCTTTGCAGCTGCATTGCATGCACACCGTGTAACAAGCATTTCAATAATTCAACGTCAGTGCAATTTGTTTGAAGCATGAAAGAAAAACGAGCATTTTGTTGTTGTTGCTGTTGCTTTATTTCGAGAATATATATGAAAGAGTCAAGAAAAACGCAATCAAGCTAAAAAGCATAGAAGAAAAAAAAAAAGATGAAAAAGAAACGACACACAACAAACTTATGTCACAAAGTCGCTATTGCTGAATACGATACAGGGCATACACATGTAATTACATTTATTATATTGAATTTAGAGCAGTTGATATTGATTTTTCCTCCGTTTTCTGGCTTCATCGTCATCGCAATCGCGCTCTCATCGCGTTCCGTGTCGCTTGCCTCATATTCTGATTAATGATTCAGTTTCTCTTCGTGGCCGCGTACTTCATTCTGCCCCGTTGTTGTGTGTGTGTGTGGTTTTTTATTTTCTGCTTCTTTCACTTTGTTTTTATTCTCAGCCCATTTGCCATGCAGTTTTCCCATGAATGAACCAATTCGACCATAATTCGAGCGCCGCACACCAGGACAAAGTATAACAAAGCAGCAGCAGCGAAAAAAAAAGTGAAAATGTTACTGGATTCATGATTAAAATTGACCACGAATTCAATCTATCAGGGAAAATGAAAGGTCGATTTTATTGATTTTTTTTTTGTTCCTCTTTAAAATATTCGAAGTGCTAGCTTCTAGCGCGTGTTTCATGTTCGACTTACTTCGGCAAAGGTCGATTCTATTGGAAAAATGTGAGTTCAAAAGAACCATAGGTGCGTTTCATTTCGGGTGGTGCTATTTATTTATGAGATTGTACCATGTCATTAGGTGCAGTATCAAACTGGAGTGGAAAAAATAAACAGTCAAAATATTTCCCATATTTCGTGTGATTTGTCCCACGTCCAACGTCAAATCCAAAAGAGATATCGGTGTTGCGTTTGCATGTGTCTTTCTAATGACTTCTCTTTTTTCCCTCGTTGTTCTCGTTGATTGTCCGCACCAGTTTAGTTTTTCGCTTCAAACAGCAACAACAGCAACAAAGTGATGTAAGTGCGGTGTGTGTGCGATATTCATGTCAATGTGTGATAGTTTCGGTATTATGTTCTCCGTGCTCTGTATTTTGTCATTCCATGTTTCCACTCGATTATATCGTTTTTTTTTCTTTCGAATGTAAATCATCGTTCGTTCTCGCATTACGTGCGCCGTGTGAAGCAGCCAACGGTGTGCGTGTTTGTAGTGTGTGGTTGTGAGTGTGAGAGAGCGAAAAACACTGACGATGTTTTGAAATAGAATTCTATTGTTGTTCACACCGACTGCTGCTATGCTGTGCTGTGAAATGGAGAATGAAGACAAACAAAAGACCATCCACAAAAATTTAGATTGAAATAATCAGCTCGATACACAGCACAAAAATATTGTCTGTTTTAAAATATGGTGGTAGTGCTGATTCAGCTGCTGATGGCACAGCTCGATAGCGATGCAAACAAACATGGAATAAAATACAGCGGCACTTGAATTTCTATCTCTTGTCTCCATTTAAATTTGTTCACCATTTATTTTCAGCTCTCACATCCGATATGAAGTGATTAGGAAAATCGTTAAGCTAATCTGGCTGTTTGGCATGGTGCATTACGCGTCAATGCCAACATATTTCAAATGACCGCATTCACCTGAATGACAAAAAAGGTCTCAAGCATCCAATGTGCACAGTGCACTGCGTGTCTGTCTTGTCGACTTGCTAGCGCATAGAAAATATCAAATCGATTGCAGTGGAATTGTTTTGGCTTGGCTTGGCTAAAATGGAATTATTATTATGGAAACGTTCTTCGAACGACTAATTTGTGTGTGTCTTAATTGATGTGCTCATGCCCCGAAGGCTAAGGCTTCGCTCACTTATCTTACCCAGTGTAATGGTTATATGTGTGTGTGTTTTTATTCGAGTTTCATGTTCACTTTGTTTTGAGACATTTGATATGTTTCTTGCTCGTACAATGTTTCTAACATAACGCTGTGAATTCAATCTGCTTATGAAATCATTTTATTCATGCGTTTGTCGGTTCATTCCGTTCGTGCAAAGAATTTTTTATTTTCGCTCGTCTCTTCGTAGAGTGCAATTTACATTAGCGAATTAGAATCATTATAACAGACTGAATCGTACCGAGATTCGGTTCGGTTCGGTTGGAAATTAACTCATGGCTTTAACATTCTCTCTCGCATTCAATTACATCGCGATTTGACGTGTCAGCTGTGTGATGCTGTGTGCAGGGAAAAAAACACATTGGCCACAATAAGACTTGCAGCTGCTCACTCCGTTGCAAGTGGATTTTCAATGCACACACAACAAAAACGGGAATAGAGAGACAACAAACAAACGAGGATACATAACATAGCTGTGCATAATCATAATCATGCTTCTACTGCATTACATCTTCGAGTGTATCGCTAACTCTCTCTCTCTCTCTCTCTCTATCTCTGCCAAGCATACACACACCACCGCTCGCATTCTATCTCTAGACCGTACACAATCCGTGCCATGCTTATGTGCTCGTCACTTTATGTGCAAATATCCAATAGAGCAATTTGATTTTGATTCGGTCACATTGCATGTGAAAATTTCTGCTGTTGCCTACATTCCCTCGCAATATTCATTCGCTCGGCTCGCTGATTCGTTCGTTTGCTCGCATGAACTATGAATATTTGACAGGCATTGAGAGACTTGTGACTTGCCTCTGTTTTTAGTTACTGCACTGTTTTTACTTTGTAACACTATGACTGCTGCTGCTGCTGCTTTTGTTGCTGCCTTTGTATGCGACGAGCAATTTTTGAGGCCTTTTGTTCTCGCTCTCGCTCTCTTTCTTTCCGTCTACATAGTATACACATTCACATAATGTATTCCGTTTGTCGCGCTCTATTTTTTCAAATGCACTGTGAAATCGGCTGAAAGTTATTATTTTTTTTTCATTTTCGATTTGCACACTGCGTTGTGTTGCTGTGTGCCACGTTTTCACATTCAATCGATTGATGTTTGTCTTTTGCTCTCTGTTTTTAAAATATCTATTCGTTTGACTATACCTAGGAATCATACTGGGTCAGCATTGACCAAAAACATATTGCACATAAATAATAGTGATAACCCATGTGCGATACGTAGAAGAATCCTGACACTGAGCGATTACTATGTTTACTTTTTTATTTGTTGATTTTTCGTGGTAAGATCGGGAGAGAGAGAGAAAAAAACACATATACGCTAAAATTTTGTTTGATGTGTGCTCAAGCAATTCAAAAGGCGGAAAGCAATTTTCGCCTTGGTACTCGCATTAAACTCGAATATGTATATAAAATTCATTCACTTTGCCACATTTATTTTGAATCGTTCGCAAAACAATTCGCCCGATTATTTTGCTCGCCTGCTCTTTGTGTGCCGACCGAAAAAAATAAACAAATCTATGTAAGAACTGCGCACTTCTTCAATATCACACAGCGCATTGATGTGGTAATTGTTTGTGCACATAGTTTACGCACAGTTTAAATCAGTTTAAATGAAACTCTTTGTTCCTGTTATTGCCACTCGTGTTTTTGTCGCTCTCTTTCCAATCTCGTCAAAGTGACTCAAACTTGTTTCCTAACATTGACTTCAATTTCGGTTAATAGACATTGTTCTCAATTTCTCGGTCGACTTGATTAAGAACTCACAAAAAAGGGGAATCGTGATTCATGTTGATTAAATTCGCATAGTGATCGTTTATTTGTTTGTAATTCTTCTGTGTGCGCCAAGTGATATATAGAAATTGTTTCATTTGAAATTATTTTTCGAGAAAAATGAAATGCCAAACCAACAGAATAAAATCGAACGAAAAGAAAAAAATTTCGACGGAACTAGAGCGTGTATCTGATGGTGAATGTGAATTGTGAACTTTTGAAGTTGAGCACATATATACACACACACACACGCGCGCGCGTTCTCTGTGGCAAACGCCGCCAAGAGTTGTAGAAAAAAGAAGATAAAAGGCGCAAATCGAATATCATCAGCGCGTATGGTGTGTATCTCAATGATATTAAATTACGAGTTAATTTGACGATTGGTGCGGTGCGAGTATGAAAGGCTTTTTTATCTTTCGCACTGATTCATGTTTTATCGTGTCGATTTGCGTATACTTGGTATTCTATTTTGGATTTCAAAAAGCGCACAGACCAAATGCCGTAAATTACGAATTTCGCAATGGCTCATTTTTGCGACGGCAGCGACGGCAACGACGGCAGCGAGTAAAACAACAAAACGATTTGTGTCTGGATTGTGTGTGTTTAGTTTGTAGTTAAATCATGTTGAGCAGTTAATTTGTGGAATGATTGCGAGAGAAAAACTGAGATTTTTTTCTAGCCAGTGTGTGATTGTTCAAAAACACGTAATTTGTACGCGGGTGCGCTTGAATGTAAATGAATGTATGATGCATACGCATAACGGATTTTTTTTCGAACGTGGACTGAATTAAGTTAAAAAAAATTCGATTTCTTTGTGTCTTTTTTTCAACACAGTGGTCGCATAACTATTTGATGGGATCCTAGATACAATTGGACAGTTGTTATTTTACATGAAATAACAAATATTTCTGCAGAATAATGAAGAGCATACCAATCAGCGAAAACAATGCAGGTCAAAGCAATAATCGTAAAGGCCATAGGTACGTAACAATTAACTTTGATATTAACCAAGTCTCAATGCATCCATTTGCTCGTTCGCTCGCCGAGTGCGTGAGCATTAATTGAATTTAACTAATCACACTCAACTCCTACACTCTTCTTTGTCGCATTCCATTTGCTAGAAGGCAGGAGTCAATGTACACGATGACCGGCTTGTATTCGGACAATATTGACGACAATAGTAGCATCGATGTGCCCGGCGATTCAGAGAATTCAGAAAATGGCAGCCAAATCGGTAGTCGTCATGTTGTCGATGGAACAGTCGTGCCTAATTACGTAGCCGATACGGTGATCAAATGCCACAGCCGTCAACCATCGGCCGGTATTATTGATCAACGTGATAAAACGGGCGAATACAATGATGATGACGCTGAAATGAGTGTCGATTGCGGCATACTCACGTGTCGACCGAAATCATTTCAAAAATTCGCTCGCATTAAAGTATGTACCGAATCCATTAAACTCATCACTAATTGATTTTTCGTCTGCACTCGCCATCAATTATTCAACGATTTATTTACGGTTTCTCTCTTGTTCTTGTTGTTGTTTGTATTTTGCAGATATTCGTACTGCTACTATCGATGCTAGTGACACTGCAGCAAGCACTTAGTTCCGGTTATATCAATTCAGTTATAACGACAATTGAAAAGCGCTTCGAAATACCATCTAGCTATTCGGGGTTGATAGCATCGAGTTACGAGATTGGAAATGTGATAACAGTCATTTTTGTTAGCTATTTAGGAAGTCGAAGGCACATACCTGTTTGGATTGGAATCGGTAAGTCACTGGCACTGTGAGAGGGTGTGTTTGCGAGAAAAACCATTCAAATTCTAATCGATGTTTACCGTTCGTTTCGATTGCAGGTGCAATTGTAATGGCAATAGGCTCATTGATATTTATGGTGCCTCATTTTACTGGTGAAGTAAACCCTAGCATAAGTGTAGCAAATAATAGTACAGACAATATTTGTCGAAGTGTTCCGTACCAAGGTTCATTGGTGGATCGATTGTCGAACTCACCACTGTCACCACATAATAATCTTCGTGAAGATAATTGCATCAAAGTGAAATCATCGACATTTGGTCCAGTATTTTTGTTTGTCATAGCACAAATACTATTGGGTAGTGGTGGTAGTCCACTGTTTACACTCGGCACAACCTATGTCGATGATCATGTTCGAACTGAAAGCGCTTCGATTTACATTGGATTTATGTACAGTATGGCAGCGTTTGGACCCGTACTCGGTTTCCTTCTCGGTGCTTATCTACTCTCATTCCACATGGACTCTTTCACAGCTGCGACAATTACGATAAGTGAGTGTTCATTTTATATCATGAAACTGAAACAGATGATAACAACTAAAAACGATTTGCAACCAAATTACTGAGAATAAATTGTTTTCTATTACTCATTCCAAATGTTATCTATCAATTTCAGCGCCTGGCGACCGTCGATGGATTGGAATGTGGTGGGGAGGCTTTTTACTGTGCGGTTTGTTGTTGTTGATTGTTGCCATTCCGTTCTTTTCGTTTCCAAAAGTTTTAACACGTGAAAAGAAAAAGTTACGAAATATCGAAGAGCAAAATCTCAAAGCAGCTGGTGCTACACACAGCAACAGTTTGCCACGGCAACAGCAGCCACCAACTTCAACGCTACCTAATAATGCGTCCGCTCCAAATACAAATACAACAGCTACAGTTACAAAAATCGACAGCGGATATGGTAAAGACATCAAGACATCACCACTATTAGTTCGTTATATTGCTATTAATTTCATTTCTTCTTTCTGATTCTCCCCTTAGGTAAAGACATCAAAGACATTCCATTGTCAATGTGGCGTCTTGTGTCAAATCCAATCTATACCGTCACATGTCTTGGCGCTTGCATGGAGCTAATGATTGTGTCCGGTTTCATCGTCTTTCTTCCAAAATACTTGGAGACTCAATTTAGCCTTGGCAAGAGTGAAGCCAGTGTTTATACGGGTGTGTAAATGAATTTGAATTTCGCAAAAGCGAAAAATTGAAAGTTTTATTTGAAATTACGTTTGTTTTTGTTCATTGCAGGATCGATAGCAATACCCGGAGCATGCCTGGGTATTTTCCTAGGTGGATGCTTTCTCAAGCGATTCGAACTGAAGCCAAAGGGTGCCGTTCAATTTGTGTTAATTTCCAATTTAATCTGCTTGTCATGCTATGGCCTACTGTTCTTTTTGGGTTGCGACAATTTAAAAATGGCCGGAACAACTATTCCCTATTACAATAGGTAATTGAATTGAATCGATTCCATTTTCTGCGATTTTTTTCGAAATCTTGAAGGAAATCAAGAAAATAGAAATTGAAACCGGATAATGTTCAAGAAAGTAACACATGTTCTTTTCCATTGCAGTACAACACACGCTACACCCGAGCCGTTCACAGTGAATTTAACGGCCGCATGTAATTTCGGCTGTGAATGTCACATGACTGATGTTGAACCGGTCTGCGGAAATAACGGTATTTAATCTCTTTATTTCTATTGCATTAAAATGTCCAAAAAAAATCCATCGTGGCTTCACCTTTTATTCATCGCTCTTTCAACTCTCAACAGGTTTAACATACTTCAGTCCATGCCATGCGGGTTGTACGGCATTTTCAAATAATGAAAATTATACGAATTGTGCTTGTGTACAATCAAATCAACCAGCCAGTGTGTACAAAGGAGTTGGTGGAAGTGAGGCTCAAGCATCAATTGCCAATGACGAATATGCCGAAGTGACTGTGGTACCGGTTGCTAGTGCTGGCCCATGTGCTACTCCGTGTCGAACTATTTATCCGTTCTTAATTCTACTGTTTTTCATGACATTCATTGTCGCCTCGACGCAAATGCCTTTGCTTATGATTGTATTGAGGTATAATTGGCCCCTATATCATTATGACAATTTTTCATCCCTTTTGTTACATAATTTTCATCACAATTTTTCGTTCTTCCATCTATTTAGATCGGTATCCGAAGAAGAGAGATCGTTTGCATTGGGAATGCAGTTCGTGATATTTCGTTTGTTCGGTTACATTCCAGCGCCTATTTTATTTGGGAATTTAATCGATTCAACGTGCCTTTTGTGGAAATCGACATGCGGCGAAAAAGGTGGTCGTTGTCTCATCTACGATATTGAAACGTTTAGATACAAGTGAGTTGATTACCCAATTGATCACCTTAATTCATAATATTTAATGTGACATCGAACATAATCATTTAATGCATTTTATGATGGTCAATAGATATGTTGGACTGTGTGCAAGCATCAAATTAGTGGCTTTGGCAATATTTGCAATCGACTGGTGGTTGGTACGTCGACGAAAGCAATTAGAATATACAACACCCTTATCTGCAACGGCAGGAGTTGGATCTATTATTAGTTTGGATAAATGTAAGTGGTTTTGCGTCGGAATTATTACGAAAAAAATTAAAGAAATTTCAAGAAAATTAACAATTAATAGCAAACAGTCGAGTGAGATACAGAATCGGGAAAGACCTTATAAAAATGTCACAATATTCACAACCATATCAATTGTTTCATTTTCCATTTCGTTCCATCCACAGTATTCATTGAAAAAGGTGTAATCGAAAATCAGTCGAGTTCATATGCCAATGATGTGATGTCTGATGAATGTTCGCTCGAAGTGCCCTCGTACGACCTCAACAATAAAAAAGTTTTGATAGCATCTCGTCATTCGCGAAACGATTCAAAGGGAATTCAATTAGAGTTTCGGTGAGTATACGACATCTAAAAAGCCTTATCAACTTCCTTGTGATAATTTTTTTTTTATAAAAAATAAACTCAA
The DNA here is from genome assembly GCF_009176505.1 of Sitodiplosis mosellana. Lineage (NCBI taxonomy): Eukaryota > Metazoa > Arthropoda > Insecta > Diptera > Cecidomyiidae > Sitodiplosis > Sitodiplosis mosellana. The sequence goes on from NW_022595245.1 coordinate 3,795,782, forward strand.
AAAATGTTTAACCGAAAAACCAACCAATTTGCTCTACTTGCAGCTATAACGACGGTTACGCCGATAACGATCCGGAAAATATCAAAAAACGAAAACATATCCGCAGTAATTCGTGTGATGTAAAAATTGGTCGTAGTAATTCGCGTGAATACGATCCGGAATACCGTAATCGGCGCCTATTCCAAAAGCGTGGTCATGCACGCAACTATTCGCACGACTTGGACTTTGACAATCGTCATAAGCGCCATCCAACGCATTCACGAACTGGTTCGCGTGACGAGCCCATGAATATAAAATACATTTTGAATTGTTTGAAACCGGATGCGTCAACAAATCGCCTGTTAATGACATCGGCCGCGATGATGGCTACCGCTGCAGCGGCTGAACACGGGGCAGCACGGGCCGTACGAAAGCATTGTCGAAATCATTCCTATGATCAAATCTACAGTATGCCGAATAATATAAAAATTGATCAAGAGCTTCACAATAAATTCAATAAACACCGACCGCTGGAGGCGACCACATCGACACCGGTGATTGAAAATGATTTGAGCGTGCCGAAAACGACAAATGCTAACATCAACACAAACAAAGAGTACTTAGACAATAGATTGTTGAGCAAAGGTGATAGTGGACTACCGCCACCTGTTCCCAAGGGTGCTGGCTCACATTCACGCAACAATTCGAAGGATCTGAACAAAAGTAGCTTTCTGTCATCGCTGGTCGATGATGCTGCCAATATATTGCGACACCGTCGAACCAATTCAAAAGACTTGAATCGCATTTTGAACCCAATGCCATCCACCTCAGAAGTAAGCACACTGACTACCGACTCACAGCAGCAGCAGAAGCAGCAGTCACAGTATCACACGCGTAATGTCTCTTTACCACGGAACGACTTGCCCGAAGAGCGTTCGACCGATGTGGCACAAGTACTTTTATTAGGCAATAATTCTGATATGCAGACGAACCGACGAGAGAACGATTGAACTGACACTTGTGACACACACACATAAACACCAGAGAATGGGAGACGGATTTTTGGTGCCCGAATTTAATGGAATAGGAAATAAAAAAAGAGAAGGAAAGAAGATAGAGAAACAACAAATTCAAATGAATTTAAATTAGTCGTAATTTAGAAATGGAGAATTTCCCGTAGGTCAATTTATCGATCGATAAAATATCTCAGCCGGAACGAAGCCCGACGAAATAAGCTTTTTCTTCAAAAACTGAATTTTTACTAATATTCAATTGTATCATTTCTTACCAATGTATAATTTATGTTATAATTGCTCTTAGTTCAAATCTCAATCAGCCCATCAATGCCCAATTTAATTGTATGCATCGGCTCAGCGCGTGTTTGTATGCATATTTATTTGATTTTGTCAACTTAGATTCGTTTTTCTTTGTTTGGATTTCTCATTTGTTACTCGTTAATGTAAATTGATTAGCCGTTACCCTATCAAATAGCCAAAATGATTCATTCGATTGCGAAATAGTTTCAACGGTTCCTAATTTGGACCATTCGTAGCCAATTGCAATAGAAGTAAATAGCATTCAGACTTAGAAATGATCGAACAAACGAAGCGATTATCTCGTGAAAACGGTCAATCGTAGAAAGAAGTCTGTGACTGAGTAGACTGATGGTACGATTTTAATACGTGGAGTCTACAGATTTCGGTGATGAGTCACGTCCATCTTTTTGTTTTCTCGATAGCCCATAATGTCGATAACATCATCTTTAAAAATCAATTAAAACAAAAATCAAACCGTGTTTTTTGCAAACATTCAAAATAACAATTGCGAATTCACCACTGCCTTTACCAGTTTCAATAGAAGCCATAGCGCAGCAAAAAAAAAACAAACCATCACAAGAAGAAAAAAACAATCGAAATAACGCGATCATTTCGTAATATCCGAACAACGATTTATAATACATTGTGTCCTATTTCTGTTTTTTTAGTCTTTATTTTGCGTTATTTCCTTTTGAGCGATAAAAAGAGAGAAAAGAAGAGTTCTATTCAAGTGTTTTAAAATAAAACAAAAAAACAAATGAAATCTATTTACAAAGATATATTGTTCGTAAGGAGTATGCAGAGAATGAAAAGTGTCAATTTATCAAACAAACAAAAAAAATAAAAAAATAATGATAACAAGATGTGCTGTGAATTTTAGAGTGACGATTTATTCAAATGTGACAGAGAGGCAGAAAGAAAGGAGGAAAAGGTGAAAGAGAGAATGTGAGAAATGGAGAGAGAATGAAAGGAAAGCAGAGATATATAGAAAATATATCAACTACTCGATTTCAAAACTAATTTTATTTTACGGTTAGAACCTAAAATTAGATGCAAATTAATCAAGCAAAATTCTATTTCACCTTAATTTGGAATATTCAAAATTGTAGTATAAAGATCGATATTCAGTTCGGATGACTAGCATTGTTCGGAGTATTTGGATTTTTTTGTTTTACTTTTGGAACATTTAGAAATTTCGGTTTGACTGAAGACAATTTAATGTTATCATTTGTAAAAAAAAATGAATTGGAATTAAATTTCATCATATCTAACCAAATGTTTTCAAAATTGAGTGCACAAACACTCGGCAATTTTTCGACATTCATGGTGTAGATGTAGTTGTGGGAATATTCTGTAGTTGTAATACGATTTCTTTCTCCGAATAAATACAAAAACAAACAACAAATATATCTAAACTTTAGTTAATTGAACTGAATTCAATTTCCGCAAGAGCAAATGTATTGCGATTTAATGACAAGAGTCAACTATAATAGAATAGGCAATAGACTAGGTTTCCGTTAGTTTAAACTCAGTATAAAAGAACATATATATATTTGCTTAGAGAAAATGAAAGGAAAAGAAAAACAGTTGAATTTTTTTTTCTTCAAAATTTGACTATGAAATATCATTAGTTGATTGATGTTTCTTTCAAAAAATGCATACCATTATAATTAAGACGGAATAACTGTAAATGCCTTAAAATTGTATATGTACACTGAAAAAAATTTATTTAACAAAAAAAAATATGAACGTGGTTTTCATTTTCATCCATTGAATTCGGTAGAAATATTTTCCGGTTTCAGAAAATTCAACCGAAACGGTTGAAATCAAAGAAAAGCTTCGAAATGCTTGATTCGAGGTTAACTTGATGATTTGAAAATGTGAAGGGTGGAAAAGTCCCGTAAGTCACAGCTCATGTCATTCAGTCTTGAAAGACTACCATATTACTTTATCCGTAGCTGATCGTCAACACCTATTCTGGTCAAGCTAAAGAATTCTTTCAAAATATTTGTCAAAATTTACCTCTTCAAAATGTCTGTTTCGCAAATGATTTTGGTTTCTTTGGATATTTATATATTTATTTGATAAAGAACCGTATTAGAAACAATTTACTTCTGTTAAGAAAACCTTAAAAAAACACAAATCGGCTCTATGAACATAAGTTCGATTCTGTGTTCTATTGTTACAATTGTGTTTCAAAAATAAGACAAATAATGGAATTGGTAATGAGAAACGGTAATATATGTTTTAAATTCAATTGAATCATCGGTTGTGAATGGTTATGTGTGGCCGATTTCAGTTGAGCATCAGCAGAACAATGGGACAATGATCGCTACCGAGGATTGGTGTGCGCATGAAGCTGTCGACGATTTTTGGTTTGAGGTTCTCGGAAACGAGTGCATAATCCAGGCGCCATCCAACATTTTTTGCTCTGGCATTGCCCATATAAGTCCAGAATGTGTATGCCTTTTCTTGTTTGGGGTAGAATTCACGGAATGTATCGATGAAACCAAGTCCAAGCAAATCCGTCATTCCAGCTCGCTCCTCATCGGAGAAACCGGCATTCTTGCGATTGGTTTTTGGATTCGCCAAATCTAAATCAAATGAAAAAAAAAGTTTAAAATGCAATTAGAAAAAGCAACAGAAAGTTTGAAATTATCAGAATATATTCAATAAAAGGGTAAAATTGAGAAAGAAAGCAAAAGATAAAGCAAAGCAAATTCATCAAAATCGTACCAATTTCTTCATGGGCAACATTCATATCACCGCAAATGATGACTGGCTTCTTGGCCTTCAGCTCTGTCACATGTTGTTCAAACAATTTGTTCCAGCGCAATCGTCGATCCAGATTGATAAGTTTTCGACCAGCATTCGGTACATAAACGCAAACCAAATAGAATCTCGTAAAATCAGCCGTAATGATGCGACCCTCTTCATCCATTTCTTCGTCACCGAGATTGTATTGTACGTGGTATGGCATGGATTTAGTCAAAATCGCCACACCACCTCGTCCACCAGGCGTTGAGCACCAATAAGGGTGATAGCCTTTCAATTTTGCTTCGGTTGGTACTTCTTCTTCCAAACATTTGATCTCCTGAAAAATTCGAAAAAATTCAATGTTCCATTCAAATTCTAATTGGAATGGAATTAAGTAGTTTTTTACCTGCAAGCAGATGATGTCTGGTTTTTCGTATTCAAAGTAATCGAATCCACCTTTGCCAACCAATCCACGTAGGCCGGCCACGTTCCACGAAACAATTTTCTGTGTGAATTCTTTGTCAACATCGAAGTTGATTTGCGACAAATCGTTTGTGGTCGGATTCATCTTTGTTTTCGTCTCCTTGGCTTCGGTCTTCGATGGCTTCTTACGTTTGGTCACCAAATCATCGCCGGTGTCATTTGTGGTCGAATCTGCAGCGACCTTACGTTTTTTCGGTGAACCATTCGCTTTGGACGAAAAACCACCATCAACCGTATCACCACCAGCTGTTTCTTTCTTTTTCTTGGCCGGTGATTTTTCAGCCTCTACTTTAGCTGGTTTACGTTTGCGACCTTTTGCTGAATCAGCTCCATTGTTTTCTTCAACGGGTTCCTCTTTTGGCTTGTTATCATCAACAACGGGTTCTTCTTTTACCTCTTTCGAATTCGTTGATTTAGCTGTTGGTTTTGCTTTGTCAGCAACAACTTTCTTTGCTTTTCCTTTTGTCGGTTTTTCAATTTGGACTGGTGGTTCACTTTCGACCGGTTGTTCAGCTTCAACAGCTGCTGAGACGGCTTTCCGTGCACCACGCTTCCCCTTTGTTTCTGGGACAACGGTGGCTTTGTTCACATCGTCTTTCTTATCGCTTGTTGACGATTTCGCTGGTTTGGCTTTTGTGCCCTTCTTCTCCGGTTTGCTTGAACCGGCTTCGTTTTCTGCTTGCTTTGGTGCTTTGGGCTCCGCTTTCTTCGATTTTTTCTTCGGTGTGACTGTTGGTGATTCCAACTTTTTCTTTCCTCTGGTGCTCGGTTTCTTTCCACCATCATCAGTTGCACCATTCACTGGTTCAACCGTTTCAGGCTTTGCGACTGCATCATTTTGCTTCGCAATTCGTCTGGAAGCTGCTCGTTTTGGCTGCGCTTCAACCGTGGCTGACGCTGCACTTTCACCATTAGCATCGGTATCATTCGGTTCGGTTTCTTTTGTTTTTCTTTTTGGAGCCGCTTTCTTGGATTTTGGCTCAGCTTTGACCGGCGCAGCCTCAACATCATCATTTTGTTCAACCGGCTTCACTGCTTTTGCCACCTTTGCTTTCTTGGTGTCGGCTTTTGACGTTTTACCACTTACTTGTTCGGTGTCATTAGCTGGCGATGCAACAGTTTCGACTTCAGCAGCCGCTGCTTTCTTTCCGCGACGAGGTGCCATTCTCACAAATGTGTCGATTTGTGTGTTTGAATATTTCCAACACCACGGGATTTCACTATTTTTATAAATTAATGAAAAAATTTGCACTTTTTGCTCCCTTAACCGCAAAAAAACACGATATACGCTAAAAAAACGTTTAAACAAGCAAAATGCGTTGTTTCTTTTCAGCAGAGAACCAATCGTGTATGTGATGTATCTGTGACAGAAAAGCTAAAATACCGCCAAACAAAGCAAGAAGAAAAAAGTCTATCACGACAAAACTGCCAATAGTCAACATTCGAAACTCACTGACCGAACTGTCACACCATTCGATATTGACGGCAGAGGTCGTTGTGTCGCTATTTCGAATCTGACAGATTGAATACATTATTCGAATGGTTCAATGTGATTGTGAACATTTACAAACATTTTTTTTATTTTTCGGTAAAAATTCATTTAAAAAAATGGATTATCCACGTCCATGTGGCTGCAAGGGTAGGCGAACTTGTTTAGCATGCGAAAAAGAATATAATTTCGATGAGAAGTCATTCATCACCAAATACAAGGTAAATTCATTCACATCAAAAACAATCACATCGTTTCGAAATTTCGTCTAATTGCGTGTTTAATATTTCCCCGGCGCAGAATTTAAAATATTACGTTTTTTGTTATAAATGCATTAAAATTTATGCGGGTGACAATGTAACAGCCACAATTGGATCACATCCAGAGCATGGTGCACAAATCGGTATCGAATTCCCCGGAGTATTTGTATCACCAGATTTTATATCGGCGAACGAAGAGAATGCACTGATGACAGGCATTGACAGCTTGCCATGGGACATTTCACAGAGCGGCAGACGTAAACAAGTGAGTGATGGAATTTGATTTTAAATCTATTGAGTTTGGCTTATGTGTCATTTTACTTCTTTTGTGCAGAATTATGGACCGAAAACGAATTTTAAAAAAATGAAACTGGCACACGGTACATTCAGAGGCTTTCCAGAATATTCCGAATTTGTGCAGGAACGATTCAAAGATGTTCCACTGTTGGCCGATTTTCAAACAATCGAACAATGCTCTTTGGAATACAATCCAGATAAAGGAGCATCAATTGATCCACATATCGATGACTGTTGGATTTGGGGCGAACGAGTTGTCACCGTCAATTGTCTGTCAGACTCTGTACTCACTTTAGTTAGGTAAGATCAAAAATATTTTGTCATCAAACCAAACAGAACCAGAAGTTAATTTGATTTCCTTGACTTTCAGATATACCGGAGATCCGAAACGTTATAATTTGCCTTTAGTTGAATCATATGCATCACAATTGAGATCACCATTAGCCTCGGAGGAACAATTGAATGGATTCAATGATGTATTAATCAAAGTACCTATGCCAAATCGATCACTCATCGTCTTATACGGATCACCACGATATCAGTTTGAACATTCGGTTCTGCGCACGGACATTACATCAAGACGTGTGTGCATTGCGTACCGAGAATTCACACCGATGTACTTGAAAAACGGCGAGAGCTTCGAAAAAAGTGAACCAATTTTCCAAACAGCCAAGTCATTTTGGCTGGATGAAATATCAGCGCAGTGAAATACCGTTTTTTTTTTGTTAATAAAAGAATGAAATCATTATTTAAACACATTTCTTACATTTTGATCAGTTTTTTAAGAGTTTGTTCAATGATGTAATTATTTAATGTTTTTGTGCAATCTTAGCATTGTTAACAAAACTGATGTATGTTATATGATAACATTGTTATCCCATGTAAATGCAAATTATTTTGTTATAATATTGAATGGAATTAAAATCGATAAATTTTGTGCCCCAAAGCAGTATTTAGTTGAATCATTTTTAATATTTATCAAATGTGCATATCGACGGTACATAAAAAATCCATTGGAAACTAATCCAATTTAAAATCGGAATTCACCACAAAAACTTCATTAAAAAATGAGAAAAAGTTTGCTCATACATTTTTGTTCATTGGTTACCAAAAATTGTATCCTTTCAAATTGCCCATTTCGACTTGTCAGTGTCACGTCACGAATCTCCGAAATTGATTGGCGAAAATGAACAGGATCGAAATTCGAACGTCAGCGCCACCTAATTATGAAATGGTTTTTTGCGATGCACACTTTTTCAAACGAGCGTACGATTGACACAAGCTAATTCAAACGGCGTAGAACAGATTCAAACAAGTGGACGCACGATTGAAACCGCTACGCATTATTTTTTTACGATTTTGCAAATTAAAATTCATTTCACACTTCAATACGAGTTTTTTTTCCTACACAGTTAACATTTTCTCTATCTATAAGCATAAAAGGTAAGAAAAACGATCAAATAAATTTTCTATTCAAGAAAATCTTATATTCAGATAGATGACAATGTTGGAATTCACATGAAATACATCGCACCGAATAGAAATCGTATTTTGACAAATTTTACGAATTAAAACAGCGGAAATTCAATGAAGGACAATAAATCCAACTTTTTTGATGTTTATTTTACTTTTTTCAACAGCTCACAAGTCTTTTTTCACAACAGCAATCAATTTCATAGCAACATAGATTCAGTTGGATTTTACAATTCAAATTTGCAGCTATCAAAAGGTGAGAGAATGTGGACATTTTGCCATAAAATATGATTTCGTTAAAAAAATGTGTGAGTGTGTGACTAAATTTTTCATTTTCTCAATTTCAACAGCGCATTATTTTGGTATTTGTGTCGATTTTGGACAATTCCCCAAGACTACAGAATGTCAAATAGCAATTACAGCAGTTCAGCCATTGTCACAGCCGGCAAGCGGATGTATTTGGATACAAAGATGGCTGATGTTCACTTCACTTTCGAATCAGTTGACGGCCAAATCCAGCGTATTCCAGCAATAAAGAGCGTTTTGGCAGCCACAAGCAAAGTGTTCAATTCGATGTTTTATGGACCAATTAAAGAGAAAGATGACGTCAAAATCACCGATGCTTCACCGGCTGCTTTCAAGGTATTCTTGAAGTTTTTCTACTTCGATGAAATCGAATTGACAGCCGATAATGTTGCTGAAGTTATGAATTTGGGCCACAAATACGATGTCACCGAATGTTTGAGCGCTTGTGGCAAATTCATAGAGGACCATTTGTCAAATGACAACTTATGGTTGGCGTATGGCTTGGCAATTTTTCTGAATCACGAGGAGCTGAAGAAAATGTGTGAAGTAACCATTGCCATCGACACAGGCAAATTGTTCAAGTCACCCAGTTTCATGGACTGCGACAAAAAGGTATTGCGCAACATTTTGAAATTGGATTCATTGTCGTGCTCAGAGACTGAGGTGTTCGACGCGTGCATGGCATGGATCAAAGCAGCCAGCAAACAAGATACATTGACCAAGGAGCTGGTTGGGGCCCATCTCGGTGAATCATTCTATGACATCCGCTTTGGATCGATGACAATGGAAGACTTCGATGCGATTTATATGGCCAACGATGCATTATTCTCAACGGATGAATATCAAGACATTGTTCGATCAATCACATCGAAGGAATATGAAGCCAAGCTATTCAAAGGAAAGACTCGCCAATGTACATGGGACCAAGCAGCTATGCTTAAGTGTGATCGTCCTGCTAAGGAAATTATGTTGTTCCAAGAATATGATGTTAGCGGATTCGAAAAAACGACATTCTCAACCAGTACAACTCTTTTGTTGAGAGAAATCGTTTGCACCGAATTATTTGATGAATATGAAGGTCCTAATGTCTTGTGTGAAGATATTGTTGCAAAATTGACAATCATCGAATCTGGCGGGCCAACACAGACCGAGGTCATCACTACTGAAGAGGTGAGCGTGGACATTGATAGTGAAGATGAATCCACCACATTCACGGAAGATGATCCCAACGCTCTGTACGTGGACAAAAATGTAATCTTCACAGGTGGAAGAGATACTGTGATTTCATTGTCCAAACCGATCATCATCAGACGTGGAATTAAGTACGAAATTCAATTGGAATTGGACTTGGAGTCTCCATGCTGCTCGACTATCAAGTTCAAATCCTCAAAGGTGCAAATCGAACCGGGAATCATTGTCAAATTCCATGACAAACCGGCTAAGAATGGCGACAAAGTGGGAATCGTTCGCGGTCTTCGATTCAACAAATACTGAACATCGGTACATTGGAAATGACTTACATTGAATTCAAACCATATGCGTTCTTGAACAAATCTTTGAAAAAAAAAATCGAATATTTTTTCTTAATTTTTTTTAATTATATTTCTCTACTGATATAGCTAATAAGTAATGATTTGATTTTGATTCAACATAGTTAAACTTTCTTCCGCTAATCGATTAAATGGAATATAATTTTCGAAGCATTTAATAAAATGATAGTGCCAAAATATTTGTTGGTTTTTCGTCAAGTGTTTTCTTTGGAGGATTCTTTACATTTCAGTAGAACCGTTTCCATAAAACCCCAAGATAAAATGGTAGTAATTTTGCCGAATGATATGAACGACGCTCAATCAAATTCAATCAACACTTTTCTTTGGATTATTCAATTTGGCCAAACATTTCTTCAAGTAAGAAAAAAAAACATTTCTGTCTTACTTCGACAGTCAAACAAAATAAGATGAATGAAAATCTGAATTATTCATTTTTCGGGTGCTTCTTCGATTATTTTTAATTTTTATGTATTTGATTATGGCAAATGTATCATGATTAAATTCTATTTAAAACAAAATATACTCTACTAATTGGATTAAAATCCCTCTCTTGGGATTGTGCATTCAAAACGGATTGACGAAAGCCGTCTATTGATCACAAAATCGATCTAAATTATATATTTCACTATATAAGAGCATCTCTGTAAATGAAGTTTATTCGTTGTATTAAAATTTGAAGTTACAGCTAAATTGAATCTGTAATGGCCCCTGTAGTACATTATATAAGATCATAGCGTTATATAGTGCCAAAAATGCTTATTAAGTTGAATACATACATATATTTGAAATAATAATTGGATATATTTTCTTAAAAATGATACCTGACAAATTTGTCTCATTCTTTATTTTCAGTGCGACTTCTTAAATTGCCAAAATTTATTGGCGAAAATAGACAAGCTTGACTCAATATTAGTTCGAAGTTTCGAGAAACCATGTTTAGTTCAGTAGTCCAGGGCAGGTTGCCATATTTATTCAACACATTGATGCATCTTTGCTGAATGTTTAAGTAATTCTGATGATGACTAAAATCATCTATAGGTCCATTGGCCTCACTCATGAAACTTTCAATGTATTGGATATCAGGATCAGATTTAATGCGTTTTGATGAATTGGGCCAATTAGTACTCTTACCTAGGGGAAAATCACATAAAATGGAAATAATGCGAATTAATAAATGGTAATGACGAACTATTGAATGCAATGTAAAAAGAGTAATGAAACTAAATGAAACTCATACATTTTTCACAGTCACATTGAAATTCATATTCAATACGTGCCATTGGCTGCTTATTCAATGGCGTAGACCAACAAGTTGGGTTGTATATCATGAACAATTGTTCTCCTTTTCTAATTAAGCGAGACGTAATGCCAATACACTTATTCTCATAGTGGTAGAACAATACATTGGGTGCACAAGAGTGATTGAAGAAACTTCGAAGTAGATACGTTCCACTAATGGTGTTCGTGTTGAATAGATTACTTAGAACGATGGAAACATGCAGCACACACAAATGAATGAAGAAACGTTTTTTTGCCTTCGTTGAAAACATCGTTTTTATCGTTGGATATCCCATTAATTTTTCGTATACATTACGCGCACGTGCTAAGGAAATCCCACGCTTCATAGCATTTCCCAAGAGATTGAGTTGCAAAAATATGCGATATTTTGATTTCATATCACCAATTGCAGATGGTACAACTTTCGTTTTGCTTTTATCATTGATAACACTTTCCACGAATTGAATTAAACTGTCGACGTTTTGAAAAATATCAATAGCAAACAAAACTGAAGTCATATCGTACATCACGGACGAAGTAAGTGGTGGCGGCACTTCACCGCATACAAACTTATGAAATTTATTATTATCAATGCAAGTTTGATTACAAAATAATGTATTCGGACATTTCTCACACGGGATAAAATTCATTGTATTTTTATAACATGTATTGCATACAACACATTGTCCTGCATCCATCAGCTGAGCCGGTCCAAATGCTTCTTCGATCAAAACGGTTTTTCCAATGGCAATGTCACACTTTGCAACCACATGCCGTCCAAACTTCTCATTGAATTTTATATCCAAAACGTTCGAGAATCCAACATAATTTTCATTTGCATCAAAATCAAATGCTGGAGCCAATATTTCAACTTCATTGTTGATCCGTTCTAAGCAATACGCACGTCGTTCGTCTAATTTGAACCTCTTTTCTTTCGGATAGTTGGCTTTAATCGCAAAATTAATATCGGTTATGCACTTATCGTACATTTCCATCTTAAGGAAACATAACGATCGATTTGCATACGCCAAACTAACATTGGGTGAACCGTTTTCAGCATAGCTTAGGCTTTCATTGTAGAATCTCATCGCATGATACCAGCGCTCTTTGGCTTTTTGATCGTTTCCATTTTGCCGGAATTCGGTTGATTTCGTATTATTTTTGGCAGGAGCCAATTGCAAACCACTGAATAATTTACTGAACAAATTTGAATTTCCTGTGGATCTACCAAAAATATCAATATATGATCCATCCGCTTCCTTTTTCCAAAGTAAATCCATTTTATCAAAATATGATGTTCTCCCTCGTCGATGCTTTGTTGTGTCTCAATGATTTTGAAACTGGAAATATTAGTTTTTACAATGTAAACAACAATGAATACAAAAATTTGACTGAAAAATGATTTATTGTTCTTGTGGCCGACTTGAAATGCCAATCTGGATTCAATTTGGAAATGACTAGTTGTAAAAAAAGGAGAAGTCAAAATATATTCACTTTTTTACAAACTTCTATTTACTCAATCAATCTGAAGAATATCTTCTTTGTAAAAAATTATATTCACAAATTGTTTGAATATATGGTTCAGACAGCCGCACCACAATTCAACACAAAAAACTCGCAATCAACGTCAAAATTAATACCATATAGTAAATGACATCATGCAACATAGTGAAGCTCATGTTTTACATGTGTATTTGATAATATATGTTTGGTGCAAGGACTTAACCACGCAAATCATTTTAGAGAATAGATGGCTCTGTCTATATATACCCCAATTTGCTTGCACAATTAGTGATCACAAATGACTACCGTTCTGAACTCGCCTAAAAATCTCAAATCTATCTGAAATGCAAAATATGCTGTAAAAATTTTGCAAATCCACAGATTAAACCGGAACCATTTTATGCTTTAGGAAATTACTAAGCCAAATGTTCGAAATGTACTTTGAAAAATGGTTTTTTTCATTGTTTTATTTGAAATAAATTCCAATTACTTCAAAAATTTGCTTAGACTGATTCGAATCAACCTTAATACATAACATAAATTTGATGATTATGGGACACCATCAAACCAGTAACACTATCGCTTCCACGACTTTTTTTTACTTCGACAACAGTCTTTGGATGCGGACAATTTTCAAAACGAACGGTCAAATAGCACAAACAGTGAATTGAATACCAACGTAGATGATGATTAATTATTCCGTTACATTGCATCATCAATTGTAAAAATGTTCGCCATGTCTGTGGGTGAATTTGAGGTAGCCAGCAGTCACTTCGAATCCAGTGTATACTTTTATTTTATTTATTTATTTTATTTGTGATTAGCTTTCGCTTTTTTTTTGGTTGTACATTTAATAAAATCCCTAAATCCTATTCTTTTATGTGCAAGGCAAGTCTCTTTTTAAATATGTTAATACTATCTATATTCTTTAGTTCATTTGGCAAATCGTTAAATAATTTTACTCCGTTGTACAATATACATTTTCTTGCGTTCTCAGTTCTTATATCAGGAAGCCCAAATTCATTTCTGCTTCTTGTGTTTCTATTGTGGAATTCATTCGCATATCTAATTTTGTTACATAAATATTGGGGAACAAGATCATTTTTCATTTTATAAACAAGTAGCATCACATTATAATTTATTCTTTGGGCTACGCTCATCCAATTTAAACTTTTCAACATAAAATCAGAAGGTGTTCGGTAATCACATTTCAAAATATATCGCATTGCACGATTTTGTAGTTTTTGCATTAATTCAATTTGTTCTTTTGTACAATTAATATAGAGCGTTGAGCAGTAGTCATAGTGCGGTTGAATAATCGAGTTGTATACAATTTTCCTTAAATCGAAAGTAATTTTGTCGCTGATTCTGTATAATACATTAATTTTGCTGGCTAGTTTTTTTGTTATCGAATTGATTTGTGCATTGAAGTCTAATTTTTCATCAATTTCGAAACCTAAATATTTAATTTCTTTCACTCTTTCTATGGTTTGATTTTCAATTTTTAATTCGAGCTCATTTAATTCATTTCCATTTCCATTTTCTTTGCCAATTAACATCCATTTGCTTTTCAACACATTTGTTATTAGTTTGTTGGCATTAAACCAATTCTCAATCTTTTTCAATTCACGGTTCGCTATTTCAACAGCAGTTCTGGTATTTTTGTGTTTAACTATTAGTCCAGTATCATCGGCAAAGAGAACTATCTCGCCAATATCTGGTACTTCGGGTAAATCGTTAATCTATAACAGGAATAAATAGACACTCAGCTGTGTACCTTGTGGTAAATACTGGATCTACTTGATCATCGGCTTTATTTTTTTGATAACAATCGTTTTCATGAACTTGATGAACGGTCTCGCTGTTAGTGATACGCAGAAGCAATCCAAGCCGATGCCAAAGCAACGAGTATGATACAACGTGTGCGGCTGCTGGCTCATTATGAAGGAGTTAGATCAATGAGATATCATACTATTGTGTAAGTTGTTTTTTACGATTTCAATTTTTTCAATTTTTTAATATCATTTTGTTTACATGAACCAAAACCGTTCTAGGCAAAAGTATAATGGCACTTTTATCCAGAAAATATTTGAATACATAACCAAAGTCAATTCACTGGACCATCTGCGCCATCCGTTGAACACAAAAATCTACATCGGCCCGCGCAACAAGGTGTTAATTTTGCAAAAAGACTACCGAACAGCCCAACAAGACTCGATTAAATTCGACAAAAATGGCTCTTATTTGTATAGTTGGATCAGTCATTGTTGCTTTTCCAATCAATTTCTTCGAGCCAATCCGACAATCGCACAAAGAGCCCGTCAAATCTTGGAACTAAAAGATAGCACGCAAAAAAAAACGAAAACAAAAAAAATTACCTGAGAAATTACATCATGAAATTAGAGAATCAACTGAATGAAATCAAACAAATGATTCAACAGAATAAAGTAAATGCAATGAATAGCGTGCAAACTAAACAGTGCTGTTGAAACAAAGTAAACGATTAGAGGAAATAATGCTAGGTATAGATGACGTAAGCAACGAATTTGATATAAATTTGATTATTTTCTCAAAAATTGTATCTTTTGTTTACCAAATTAAAAAATATATTCCAATTTGTTTGCATGTGCTCGTTCGTAGTATGGTTGACCTTGACGGTGACGGTGACGGTGACGCGATATACATCAGAATCGTAAAGGTACTTATCTATTGGAACGAATTATTCGATGAGTATGTATTTGGCTGTGGAAGTGATCACCTCGTCTCGTTAGTACATTCAAATTTTGATCAAAAGTGGTTGTACTCAACGCACAACAATTGCCGTTTGCTTACTTCTGGATGGATTGAGTTCCCACTGTGTTTTTTTCTACACGAAGTGTTTAACGCCAGAGGAGATTTTGAATAAATATTCAGCGCAATAAAATAGTTCTAGTTATGTGTTCGACGCGAAGGAGGCACCGGTATTACGTGGTAAGTTATGAATTTGAATTTTTGCTCAGTCACGGTGAATAAGCAATATTTGGAGTCGGTGCTCCGGTATGGAAGAATGCCAAACTTTATATTTTGTTTTTTTATTTTAATTAATGTAAACAAATGTATGGGATTTTTTAAAAGAATAATTCGCATTATTGCGAAACATTTAATTGAATGTTTACTTTCCAAAGGTTTTCCGGTAGAAACTCGACCTATGTCATTATTTTAAGTTTGGACATCATATCAAATGGAAGTAAAATGAAAGAATTGCTCGAAACCACGTATTTGGATGATTTGAAATCATTTCGTTGGGAATTATTCCACTACAGACATTCGAAGGAAGTTATCAAATGCTTGACCAGATACTATTTCAAGAAGTATAATTTTCAACACTTTGCTGAAGAGATCATAATCGCTGGATATGATTTACAAAATGTGAGACAAATTTGTTTGAAAAAGTGAAAAAAAGAAGAAAAAAAAAACATTTTCATTAAGAAAAAAGTTAAATTTTTCGAATTTGGTTGAACAACTGATTAATTTTCATTTTCGACATTTTCAGTTGAATAAAGATATTCGAACGGAGGTTTGTCTTCACGTGCCAAATTTGGCGCTCGGTGCATTTCCCTCCATTCGCGAGAGTGACGATACGGTGTGGGATCTCAACCGGTTGTTTATTTGTTTGACGTATGGCAATGAATCGTGTTTCGTTAGAGGTCTACAGTTGATTGCTGCAAAAAGGCCGAATGATCTGTGCAAATTGTTCATGTGTATGGGATTTTTGATCTGGCAGTTGGAAACTTGGCTAGAACCATCGGTTGCTCACACCGTGATATCATCATTGCAAAAATTGCCACTGCAAACCAATGTATTGAATCTTTCATTGGTTGATTTACTGGAAAACTACCAAAACTACTTCAAGTACTGGAAAGGCAAAAGATATGTAAATATCGTTGATGCAATTGATGCTATTATGCTGGAGCCAAAGCTTCGGCACAAAAAGATGATTGAGCATTTTGATCGTACTGCTGTCGTGGATGTTTTGATTGAATGGGACGTAAATGTAACAACGAAACTCCATCAAGGTCATACTACTCTATACCATGCTGTTGTGCAAAAAAATTTGAATGCAGTTTTCAAATTACTCACAAAAGGTTCATTTATTGGCAGCTTATCCAATACAGAACCCAACATATGCAGCATTGACTCGAAAATGTTTGAAAAACACTTTGACAACTGTATTACAAGGTGCGTGGACGATGACAGTTTTATTGAAGTTGATTTCAAAAATTTAATATCTCCACCGAATGAGTGCGACCGCTGCGATGGGACCTGCTCAGACGAAATGAAAGCAATTGAACTGTTATCAAATTCGAAAAACCATAAACGTTTACTTGTTCATCCCGTGTTTTCGTTCTTTGTGCTTTTAAAGTGGAATCGTTTGGCATTTGTGCTTTACATTGACTTTATCTTATACACACTCTTCACGTTGTCAACGATTAGCTATATTTTGACGGTTGAAAGTAGTAATAGAAGTGGCGAAAAAACTTTTCACGAAATTGCGTTAACTGTGACCACGTCTATTTTCACTGTGTATGCAGCATCACGGCGAATATTGGATCAAATATTCAGCAGCATCTATTTAGAGCACCGGAGTAAAGTTCGTCATTACTTGCAATGCCTTCATACGGTGTCCATAGTTATTTTCGTGCTGATACTTCTGTTTGACATTTCAGTTAGCTATCGCTCGGTTTTTGCAACAATTTGCATTCTTTTAATAGCTGGTGAACTGTTCATTTTGGCCGGATCGCTATTTTGGTCCTTTTCCAAATATTATGTCATGTTTTTAGACGTTGCAATAAGCTCGCTGAAAAGTTTACAGTTGTGCATTATACTGATACCAGCATTTTGCATATCATTTTATTTACTGTTGCGGAATCGAGCACAACTCACAAATGCAAACAACAGAAACGATGGACATGTAAGCACTTCGAACAAAGAAGAGAATTCTTTCAGTGATTTCAAATCATTGTTTGTTAAAATTAGCGCAATGTCGATCGGTGAATATGATGTAGACGCCAATAATTTTGATAAAAATGTCGTTAGCACGTATTTGTTCATCGGCTTTGTATTTTTGATTTCGACTGTTTTTATGAATTTGATGAATGGTCTTGCGGTTAGCGACACTCAAAAAATTCAATCGGATGCTGAAGCAACGAGTATGATTCAACGCTTGAGAGTTTTGGCCTACTACGAAGGTGTTAAATCATTCAAACAGCATTGGTTTCGGTGAGTTTATCTTGAATAATGTATCCAGTTTTTTTTTTGTAAACTGAAGTTTTTTTCATTTTCAGAAAAAAGTTCAACGATACCTGGGTTATGAAAACATTTACTTACTTCACAAAAATCAATTCATTCGACACACTATGTCATCCACTGAACACAAAAATCTACATCGGTTCAGACAATCGAGTATTAGTTTTACGCAAAGATTACCGAACAGCTGAACAGGACTCGATTATATTTGACCAAAATGGTTCATATTTATTCGGTTGGATTAGCTACTTTTGTTGCTCTAATAAATTTCTCCGGGTGGATAAAAGGATAGTGCAACAGGCTCATAACATTTTAGAAATGAAAAATATGAAGCAAAAAGATGAAACCGAGAAGAATCAATTGAAAAATCAAATTGTAAAACTTGAGAGTGACTTGGATGAAATCAAACAAATGATAAAACAAAACAATGAAATCACAAAGCATCAATTGGAAATAATATTGCACAAGTTAGATTCTATTATATAGGCAAAAAAACAGCACATCATCATCTTATAAAAAAGTTTGCACATTTTATTCTAATAAGGGCAATCGTATTATATTTGATAAATATCTACAGAAGAAAAATCTAGAAAAGGGAAATTTTCAATTGCAGTTTTATTTTGGTTTATGCTATAGCCATTCAAGAGACTCTACGTACTAATTTTGATTGATATCAACAGTAAGGAATTATTATTGATGCAATATGTCGTAAAATATTGGTATATGTATTGCGATGACAGCAATTAGCTCTTACAATCATTTAAAATCGTCCATTCCCATTTTTCTGGGGATATTTTTCAATTTTTATCCTCTCTATTGATGGAAGTTTTGAAATGGGTGAAAAAACAATCAACGAATACATTATTGGCTGTGGTAACGATCAATTCTATCCTTTAGACTGATTAGAATTCGTATTGCCATTTCTAATGGTCAAATTATCAAATTATTCTGACATACGCTAATTATTATACTGTGACCAATCAATTTCATTCGAGTAAAATCAAAACGCAATTGTATGAAGTTACTTTGTTCATACTGAAGACAATACCGAAGTTATAGCAAAACTTGATTTTTCATGGCCATGCATGGAGTAAACGCTTTAATACTTCCGTAGTATACGCGCATTAAAATTACACTTTAGAACAAAATTAATTTTTAATCATTGATGTGAATTTGATAAGAGGAGAAAAACACGATCGATCAAAATATTTTCTGCTGATTTTTCAATCTCGGGGCATTCATTTTGGTAGAGTATCAAACTTACAAGTAGGTTTTAAAAACGCATTTGAGTTTCATTTCGAAAAGAAATTTTGAATCAAATATATGCGGCTTGTTGTAGTGAAGGGTCATAAAAATTGATCAAATACGCAATAAAAATGAATGGTATTAACGAAGCCGTTTACCTAGAAGACTTAAGATCGTTTCGCTGGGAGTTGTATCACCGTGGGAAATGTACGGAAAGGATACAATGCTTAACCCGCTACTACTGCAAGAAATATAATTTCCAGCATTTTGCAGAGGAGATTGTAATTGCCGGCGTTGACTTACAAAATGTAAGATGAATCAAAGTAGCACATTGATTAACGATTATATTTCCTTTTATTCTGTCAAAAATCCATTTTCCCTTCGACATTTACAGTTGAATGCAGATGTCCGACAAGAAGTCTACCTTCGCATACCAAATTTATCGTACGATGAATTTCCATCGATTCTGGAAAAAGAAGACTCTCTTTGGGATGCCAATCGACTTTTCATTTGTTTGCTGTATGCAAACGATGAATGTTTCGTTAAAGGCGTTCGACTCATAGCTGAAAAGCGACCAACTGACATTTATAACGTATTGATGTGCACTAGATGTATTCTTTGGCAATTGAAAACCTGGCTGCATCCTTCGGTCTATGGTACGTTCGTGTTAGCAACCGAAAAATTTCACGCATCCAACAGCTTTCGTATGGAGCCTCTGCTAGAAAAACTGAAAACATTTGAAAATGATATTCAACATTGGAAAGACAGAAAGTTCTCAAATGTAGTGGATTTACTGGATGCGCTTTTACCCGATCCAAAGTTTCGTCACAAAAAATTAACCGAATATTTCAATCAGGAGCAATGTGTTGAAACTTTAATTGATTGGGATGTGGATATAGCATATCGTTTCCATCAAAATCATACCGCTTTGTATTATGCCGTTGCCCGAAATGAAAGTAAGATCATTTTGAAATTGCTACAAAAAGGATCGTTCATTGGAAGTGCACCGCTTGATTTACATGTTGGGTGTTCCAATTTAAAAGTACTTCAAGAGCATTTCAACGATTGCATCACCAAATGCGTAGATGATGATCGATTTATCGAAATCGATCTCAAAAACCTGTTTTCTTCACCGAATTCATCCGATAGACCCTGTGACGTTTGTGTGGATGAAATGAATGCAATTGAAATGATCGGAGAGTGTTGTGAACATAAGCATTTACTAGTTCATCCAGTGATCGCAATATTTGTACTCTTGAAATGGAATCAAATGGCGTTTTTGTTTCACTTGCATTTCATTTTATATATTTGTTTCATGGCATTCACATTGGGATATATATGGTGTATCGTAAATGATGTATCGGGCAGTGTTAAAATGGTTCTTGCTGTAGGCACAATCGGTATGACGAGCTACGTTGCAGTACGACGACTCGTCTATCAAATTTATTACGTATTTTATCGAGAACTAAATTTTTGTGATAAAATTTACAACTATTTAAAGTGTGCCATTGATTCAACTACCGTTATTCTCATAATGTTATTTTTCCTTGTAAACTCACCAACTATTCGCCCGATATTAGCTGCAGGTTGCGTTGTATCAATAGCATGTGAACTGTTCATTTTGTCTGGATCATTGTTTTGGTCCTTTTCCAAGTATTATGTCATGTTTTTGTACATCGCTCGAAGTTGTTTGAGAAGTTGTCAACTATTTCTCATACTTCTTCCTGCATTCACATTTTCCTTCCATTTATTGCTTCGACGTGATTCGTTGAAACACTTTGATCAAAGTGAAATGAATGGAAAAGAAATTGACTATCAATTTAGTAATGTTAGGTCGACGGTGGTTAAAGTCGTTGCAATGTTGGTAGGCGAATTGGAAAATGGTGGCAGTAACTTTGACTCCACGGTTCTGAGCTCTTTTTTGTATACTGCATTTGTGTTTCTGATAACGATTGTTTTCATGAACATGATGAATGGGCTGGCGGTTAGTAATATACAAAAACTTCAGGCCAATGCTGAGTTATCATCGATGCGGCAACGTGTTAAGTTACTCTCACAATTTGAAGGAATAGTATCGAACGAGCTTCAAAACAATCGAAAATATCACAACAAATTAATCGAGAAGCTGTTTAAATATTTTGCCAAAATCAACACTTTGGACATTTTACATTGGCCATCGAAAACAAAAATTTATATCGGTCCAGACAATGGAATTTTAGTTTTGCGAAAAGACTACAAAACGGCTGAACAAGAATCGATTGAATTTCATAAGAATGGTTCATATTTGCATAGTTGGACTAGTCACTTATTTTGCTCACATAAGCATCTACGGGTGCATCCAAAGGTTGTACATGAAGCTCGTCGAATCATTGAAATGAAGGAAAGCAAACAGCGGGAACAGAATGAAAAGAATCAACTGAAAAATCGGATTGTTAACATAGAAAATACCTTGAATGAAATCAAGCAAATGATACAACAAAACGCCGAAATCGCAAAACAACATTTGACATATAATACTGCGCAAATTTGATAACATCTCATGGGCACACGGAAATCGGCTCAGTATTATAATATGAACAATTTATGTTTCCCCATTTAGTAGCTTCTAAGGTCGAAAATATGATGATGATTTTTTTTACAAGTAAAATTCCTAAAAATAAATCGACATTCATGTTTAATTCGCCTTAAATTACTTTATCGTGTTAGTATCAATTAAATTAGATTTGATGAAGGCAGTGTTGTAAATTTAGCCATTTTAATTACATGCGCATTTGTAAGGTTTTGTGGGAGCCTTTGATAAAACGATTAAAAAAACATACAAAAAATATACGGATTTTGATGAAATTTGATACAGACATATTTTAGGAGATGAATTTTAATATTCACCAAGTTTCAAGTCGATGCGACCTTCCAGAGCTGCGGAATTGCCGATGGAAAAAATGTAATTTAAAAAAAGTAATCATAGCGTGTAATCATTACTTTTTTTTAATTACATTTTTTCCATCGGCAATTCCTCAGCTCTGGAAGGTCGCCACGACTTGAAACTTGGTGAATATTAAAATTTATCTCCTAAAATATGTCTGTGTCAATTTTCATCAAAATCCGTATATTTTTTGTATGTTTTTTTAATCGTTTTATCAACGGCTTCCACGAAACCTTACAAATTTTGTAATTGCACTTTTACAACTCTGGATGAAGGTACGACAATTTTTGGAATTTCCAAATAAATCGTTTATGTGTTCTAAACATTCTTTGATGAACTGTCTAATTTTATTTCCGACGTCATTTGGTTAACAACTGAAGATAAACCATGACAAAGATATAAGAAATGCAATCATAGTTTTCCAGAAGAATATTTACCTGTCGAATTCAAAACAATCAAACAGTATATCATTGGCTGTGATAGCGATCACTGCGCTCTTCAAACTGCTTAGAACTCGTATGGCATTTCTCAATGATAGAAATGTCACCTTGCATGAGATACATGAAGCAGTGTCCATAGGGTAAGAAAGCAGTTATGCTTATTGCAGCAAAAATAACAAGAGGAGCAATAAATAATTTTTTAAACATCCAATTTCGTGTCCATCCATGCTTTTCTTCGTTTATATGTATAAAGGGTGTCCCAATAGCAACGCAAAAAAGTATTTATAAAAAAAAA
>NW_022595245.1:3823661-3838403 GCF_009176505.1 Sitodiplosis mosellana
TCAAGATTTTATATAAAAGTGGGCTTCAATACCTTTTATTTAAGCCATAACATGTGTTAATATCATACCTCTATCCAAAGTTACAGTACTTTTTGTACAAAATTTAGTGGAAAATAATAGAATTTGGCTACTTTTTGAGACTTTGGTGGGCTCAAAATGACTTATATCGATTGGGACAGTACAGTTTCTCTCTGGAATCTCATAGAGAGATGTCAAACGAAGAATTTAAGTGCTATACAGTCTAAATATGTTTATTTTTTTGTGGCAATCTTCATTGAAGCGGTATTACCAAATAGAAAGTACAAGAAACTTTCGAAAACAATTGAGGAACAAAAACCAAACTTGCGCAAATGCAATCAACATGAAACTTTCAGAATCTCATTTTTTCTCTAAAAAATGGAACCTCAGAAAATTTTAAGTCAATCAGAAGCGATTTACGGGTACCTCCCCTACAAAATTGTCGAAATTTTGCCTGAAATTACCCATTTTTCACTAAAAATGATCAAAAATCGATGTAAAATCAATTGAGTACTGTTTTTTTATATTAAATATGTTATGTTCTTTGACCACAAGTTAAGGAAAAGACCTTAAAATGCCAAAAATGGCGATTTTTGGCTATCTGAATAATTAAAGCTCGGGCGCCAGGTCCCAATCCCAGGTTTTAGGGTAGTTTTTTGTTGGAATTTTCTTTTTGTATGATTCTGCAACGATTAAGCTATTTGGTGACGTAAAATTCGAAAAAATTCGAAAAAAAACCACTCTAATAGATGACACGTATGGGTCTAGTGAAGTTCCAGACCGATCAAAAATCATGACTGCATAGCTAACGAGCATCAAGTTTGCCGTCATCATTGAAAATCCAGTCAAAGCGATACCAATGTCAAGCCCTTTCAATGCATTCCGATTAACTGCGATGAGACACAGGCAGGTTAGTTTTGGAGAAATTAAAGACAATTTGTGGACAATTTACAGAAATCGGATGGCTTAAGTATTTCCTCTGTTTTGTGTTCAGTTGCAAGCGATTTCAGTCGTTCGAATTCCTTATAAAGAGCAATGTCCCCTTCTTAACTAGATTCTCTGTAACCCTTATAATATTTCAGTGCGTTCTCTGCTTTCTGCTGGTGAAATATTTTCATTTCGATCGTGTTGTTTAAGAAAATATTTAGTTTACGTGTTGATTCATTTTGGAAGAATTTTTACTTGAATTTGTTCTTTCTGAAGGAAATATTGCGGTGTAATAGGCATCATTACAAACACCAGCGAAAAAAGGATTGGAAATAGAACACAAATGCACGGTAGGTATTCATATTCAACCATCGCACCAGCAATAAAAATGAATAAAACGCCAACAGTTCGCATGAAAAGCCAAAAGCTTCCTAATCGTCCACGAATACTAGTAAAGACGAAAAGAAAATTGTTCATTTGAAACAAAATTGACGAATTAATTGTATATAATTCCGATTACATACTCATCATTGGCAATTTCCGACACGTACAGCATTGTTGCGGATTGCATTGCGCCACTAGCACAGCCAGCTATAAATCTCGCTATGAGAATGTGATTGAAGTTGATGCTAAAGTAAATCATGGCCCAAAATATGATCGACGGTATGGTGAGAACAAGTAATGCTCGTTTGCTACCCAGAATTGGTATCACATAACCAAACAATAGTGAACCACACAAGCCTCCAATGCAATTGATTGAACCAATCCATGAAGACTCCTCAATTGTTAACGGTTTGACAAGAGGTGAGTTTTCGGACGTGAGAACCGGTAGAGCGGGTGATGGCCATCCCGTTATACATCCGTGCGCGAATTGCAGAATGTTAGCTACATTCGGAAAAAAAGCAGATGAAAATTAGTAACTGGTGTGTATTCACCACCAAAATACTGTAAAATCTTTTTTTAGTTAAAGTGAAAATTATTTGAAGTAATAAATTTTAAAATTAAATCGAAAATCACCTGCCAGCACAGCAAAGTACTGATTCCATGCATTGGGCCACTGAAAAGGCTTTTCAGGTTCTTTTGTCGTCATCGTAAAGCAATAAAATCTCTATTTGATTATGCTTCCACTAGTAAACTCACACGACTTGTCGGAGTCACAGTCTCTTTGCAATTAATTAAATTGAAATTTCATAAAATGATCGGAGAGAGTAATTTCATGAAAGTCTAATCAAATTACATCACCTGTAATCACGTCAGTAGTCATTTTGAATTACTGACACCAGATAAGCTAATTGCAAATTTGTGAAGCGAGCAGATTTGATAGTCGTAAATGATTAGCCACAGCTTTTATTATCACCCGTTTGTTTACAGAGTTGTTTGTTATTATAATTTATAAATTATATAATTGCGTAGTGAATTTCTTTGCATATTTTTCGAGATTTTGAATTCAGATTTCAAAACAAATTTTCAAAATAAATATTCATAGTAGATTTCCGCCATATACAATTCTAGCGTTTCTTAGAAGAAAACAAAAAGATCTTGTGCAAATAGAAAACACACAGTTTTGGTTGAATGTAAAAATAAATAGCCTTAAAATTTGCCTAAATCCAACACGAATTACAATCTAGCAAGAGAAAAAAAAAACAAGATTAGAAATGATCTGATAACTTATTGCGTAGATGTTGTCTCATTGACAGCGATGGCATTGGACTCGGTTTAGGTACTGGCGCATTGTTCTCAGGTGGATCAACCGAATCGATCGATGTGCCTTTAGTTTCATCCATGAAAGCGACACAAATGAGTCCAACGCAGCAATTGATTCCGAGAATCAACATAGAGCCATGCAGATAGACTACTTCTAATGATATTGGAAAGAATATGTCGCCGACAAAAGCAACTGCATTAAGGCACAACGAATGAAACATTACGCCGATGGGCCGAATCTGAAAAAAATTGGAACGTAATATTAAGACTTTTCTCGACTAGGGTCACTGTCATCACTTCCACAGATTAGAAATATTAACCGTTTGGGGACAAATAATTTTGTTTATTTGTGAAAGTACAAGTAAGCCCCGCGTGCCATCCTCCACTTGTATATCCTCCATCTATACTAACCTTCGGTGAAAAGTTCTCCAATGCACATGCATTAGAAATGGCCACAATGCCAACGGAAGATGTGAAAATGACGAAAGATAACGATATTACGGGTAGCCAAAGAAAATGTGAAACATCATATTCACTATGGCGCAGATACGAATATAGAGTGAATATAAATAAACCAAATGCTGAACATGATAAGGAAAAATATAGCGTTGTTTTGCGTCTAAAGTCACCCAGTAATGTTGATACCACACCACCAACAATTTGTATAATGGCCAGAACGATTGAAGACGCATTTACACTCAACGATGTTCCGCATTCTTGGAAAATTAACGACGCATAATTGATGATGATAACGATACCCGTCGTTTGCATAAGCCAAGCCATCGCAAAACTCGTAGCAAATCCCTTCAGAGCCATACGATTCTGAAAGTCTTTCAACTCGATTTTCGTACGTTTTCGTCGTTCTTGCTCATTTGCAATAAACTTTTGGTATTCCGTTTTAAAAATGGCCTTTTCGTGATCACTTTTACCCTCGCATCCGTTGTAGTATTTGATCGATTTCTCTGCTTTCTACCATTTTGAAAATGGGTTTTTAACGAGAACAATAAATTAAAATATTAAAAACTCGAAACAGAAAAACAGAACATGATCTAACATGAGCTTACTAGAAATTTATCTTTCTGGAGATAGTGTTGTGGCGTGTTTGGCAATGTTGTCACCCAAACTAGGTAGATTAGTGGAATCACAATGAAAAACATCGCTCTGTATCCGTATGGAATGTAGGAGCCACCAATGAATGACATTGCAATGCCGACATTTTTGGCCAACGGAAGAATCGAACCGAGACGATTGCGAATTCTGAAATCATTAACTATCGGTGAATAAAAATCAAACTAATTGAACTCTATTTACTTGTTGTTTGCTATTTCGTGGACATAAGTTTCAACGTTGAGAAATGCGCCGCCAGCCACTCCGCCAAATAAACGTGCAAAAAATACATAATAAAATGTATCACCAATGTAAATGAGAATCCAAAATGCAATGCACGGAAGGGCACAACACGTCATAGCCAATTTAGATCCGTACTTAACTGACAAAACCCCAAATAGAATGGTACCAACCACAGCGCCAATGCTGACGGCACCACCAATCCATGACAAGTCTGCATTGGTCATTGGTCCCGTATGGAGTGGTGTATCCTCGGAAATGAGCAAGGGCAAAGCTGGCGAAAGCCATCCCGTGAACATTCCATACGAAATTATCACAAAATTTGCTGATTTGAAAATAAATAACGCACCACATGTTTTTTCAAACGAATTAAATTGGATTATATAGTAATTTACCTATGATCGTTGCATATAGCTGATTTTGTACATTTGACAAAATATTAAAATTCTCTAACATAATCATTTTTGTCGCTTTAATTTTAGCTTTTCAGTTGGAAACAATAAACGTGAGGTTAATATTCCGGTTATTTCACTCAATCTGTACGTTTTATATCGAGTAGAGTCTGTGTTATTAATCAATTCGATATATTCCATACACAAAAGAGAAATATTCATTCACTATCTTGTTGTGCACTTGTTTATACGTTACTTTTGCATACGTAATACGTCGGTCACGTTAAGATTTTTATTAGATATTACATCACTTCACTGTGTAGTGTGTACTCGAAAACACAATAAATTTTAGTAGGTTAAAGTAGCTTCTTTTTCAGCGGAAATCCCAATAAATACACTCATCAATAAGCTGATAACTATCAAACTTTGATATGTAATAACGTTACTTCCACATATTATCCACAATTTCAACTTTTGACTACATCATGATGATCTTTCTTCTATAATAATAGAATCAACACCTTTTGCACACGTAATATCAAATATATTTACCTGGCAAATAGCTAAGCTTCACTACTAAATCTTGCGATAAGCGTTATCTTCATTTGGTAACAATTTTGATTTTAGATCAAATGGTCTAACTGAGTTTATCATAGGTTTATCATTGCAAATTCGTTCTAATTTGGATGATATCACATCATAATTTTTCTTATCAAATCTATCTTATCTAATATCTTTCAGTTTCTTTATAAAAACATTTATTTTTCCAAGTGCCTCATTTCACTAAATGCTATTAAGTTCATCTGTTGTTTTTTCATCAACACCAACATTGTCTAAGGATTTACCGGTCGTTTCTTCCAGAACATAAACTACAAACACTGTTCCAACTAAGCAACCCACTCCATGGATCACCATACAACCATAAAGGTCCAAAGAATCTAAGAGAATAGGAAATGCTTTAACCGCTCCGAATGCAGCTAAATTTGTAGCGAACACAATTATTGCCATGCCAAACGTTCGAATCTGAAATTAATCAAGTAATAAGCATAACTGACTGAGTTGTTAAAAGAAATATTATTAAAAAGATGTGATTTAAATATGTTTACTACGCCATACAAGTATTTAGCGGCAAAATTTGCTGCCATTTATCTAAATTAGTCAATTTTGATTGATACGCACCTTTGGCGGAATATATTCTACGCCACAAATCATTGTCATTGGTAATACGCCCGCAGCAGATATGAATATTACAAATGATAAACTAGTCACTGGGACCCATGCGAATGCTGATAAGTCATTGCCATTCAGATGAAGGTAATGATAGAGTGATAACGAAAGCAATCCAAGTGCCGAGCCCAAAAATGAGATTGAACACAAGATTTTTCGGCCGAGTATATCAGCGAAGTAGGTAGTTGACAGTGAGCCGAGAATGAGTGCGATGGCAAGAACAATGGACTGAAGATAAGGGTCAATATTTGTTTCGGCTCTCTCAAATATCATCACCGAATAATTGATGAGTGTGTGATTGGCAGTGAAGGTTGACAGAACGGTAAGAGTCACAGCTATGGCTAATCCCTTCAATGCGGTACTATTGACTGTGAATAATCACATTTTGTCATCAGTTTTTTTTTTGAAGAATGCAAAAAATGGTTCAAAGAAAAATATTTCCATCGAAAATAATAAATTGAAGGGAAAAAAGAAGATTACAATAGTCTGATGCTTGCAATTTTACTTCGGCTTTCTGTTCATGTACAATCGATTTCAGCCTTTCCAATTCTTTGTAAATCGCCTCGTCTTCTTCGTTGCTCTCTCCTTTGTAACCTTTATAGAACTTTAACGAATTTTCTGCTGCCTATAATTGAATCAATTCAAATACAATTTTAAATCCGAAAAGTTTCGAAAACGAAATGTTTCAAGGTCAAAATGGATGAATATTTACCAAAGTGTGTTCTTTGTACAGGTGAAATCGAGGAGTATTCGGAAACATAAAGAAAATTATAGCAAATGTGATGGGTATACAAATACAAATGCACGGGATTTCTCTGTATTCAAGCGTCGATCCAAATATATAGGCAGTCAAAATACCGATATTTCGTATGAATAGCCAAAAGCTTCCTAATCGTCCACGAATACTAGTAAAGACGAAAAGAAAATTCTTCATTTGAAACAAAATTGACGAATTAATTGTATATAATTAGCCAAGTACTTCCAAGTCCTCCACGGACACTAGAACATGGTTTGAAAAGAGACTTTTAGTTACATTTTTTTCTAATTTGAAAGGTCAAACGAATGTCTATTTCAACTAGTTGAGTAACGTACTTATCGTTTGCTATCTCTGTAACATACAGACACTGTGCCGTCTGTATACCTGCGCCGTAGAATCCGCTGATGAATCTGCCCAAAAGAATGTGGTAGTATGAATTCCCAAAATAAATCAACAGCCAAAATGTAGCAGACGGAACGCTCATAAATAGCAATGTACGTTTGCAGCCCAACAGAGATATCAAATAACCGCAGAAAAGTGACCCGAATAATGCGCCCATACAATTTATCGATCCGATCCATGAGACATCCTATATTTATTTATTATTTATTTAATTATTATTTATTTATTATTTATATTTATTCACCTCGTTGTCTAAAGGGCCACTTTCAAGTGGAGTTTTGATCGGATCTTTTAGTATTTGGACAGCTGGTGAATTCCAACCAAGTCCACATCCATGCCCATAGTAAATTATGTTAGCTGTAGGTATATGAAATTATTTTTGATTAAGACAAATCAATCTAATTAAGCAATTAAAAAAAAATTAAACAAAACCAATTTAAATTAATTGGTGAAATAATGAAGAAATAAACACCTGCAAGCACAGCGAGATATTGATTCCGTACGTTAGTCAATTGGAAGGGTACATTTGTTCCATCCATCATTTTAAGCAAATAATTAATTTTTATCCGATGAAAGCTTGTCTGATCGCTGTCGCGCCGAATTTAAGAATAACCAAACGGCCTTAATAAATTACAATGAAAACACAAACCTTCTTCAAACGTGTTCGATAATGTCATTGAAATCCGCGATAATTTTTTTAATTTGAAAATGTGACATTTCGAAGATCACAAATCTTTTCAATTGCTTTGTTAAATGAAAAATAAAATATAGACAAAAACATCTGATTTTGTTGAATGTTCAAATGAAAAACGTCGCATGACGTCCCAGAAAATTGGAATTTCCAAAAAATTTGATCAGATAAACTATTGTTTTGGAAAGAATAATAAATCAAAGATAAAAATAGTACGAAGCAAGAAGTGACTATAATCACAATAAATATTGGTACATGTTCACATGATTCCCATTTAAATATAGTATGTTTTGCTATTTTAAAGGCATGTACGCCTTTTTGGTTCCATTTATAAATGTGAGCAATGAAGGAAATTCTTTAGTTTCAGTTTTGATGAATACCCAATAGTGTCACATTTAAATTAGAAAGAAAGAAGAAGGAGGAGAAGAAGAAGGTGAAAAAAAGTATAAATATTGCAAATATAGATGCAATCGCATGCATATTTCCATAATATAGAGAGTGATTCGTAAACATCCAAGTTGGAATTTCCAACCATTCCGCGATTGTATAATCTTCGAATTAGAAGTGTAGATAAATGTTATCTGTATGAAGATTCATTGGGGAACACAACAAAGCTTACGCAGCAAATATTCGATTAATTGTTATGATTGATGGCAATATACCGATGTACATTGTATTTTGTATTTTTTAATGTAAATATGTCAATTGTTGAAAAATGGACAACACAAAGCTTTCTGTAATGATACATTTAAAGGTTCCACACATAAAAAAAGTATCCCTTGCTGAAAAAATAGCTGAGTTTCACTTCTACTATATTTTATAATTTATCTCGACTAATTTTTTGTGCCTGTTTTTGCTTCACCTTTTATTCTTTAGTTTAGTTATGTTTCCTTTTCACATGTGGCAATGGCACAGAATAGACGTTGAAATTTGTCCTACCATGACGGTATGTACTATCGCATTGCATTAACGACGACGCGCAATCTTTTTATTATTTACTATCTACTTTGACTTGTGTCCCAAAAAAAAACATTTTGTGCGGTTCCAACAAAGTCCAAAGCAGGGCTGGAATTCTAAGAATTCCACCGAAATCGTTCGGAATTATTTTTTTCGTACATAGGACCATATTGGAGTGAAAGAGAGAGATTCCACTATTTTTCAGCTTCCCACCGGAATTATTCCGACAACTTTTCGACGATTTCAAAATTTTATGCAGACAAATATTTCAACCGTAACAATATCTTTCCACCATACCCCATCGACTTTGTAAAATTGCGTTCGGATTATTTAAAAAATAATCACTTTTATTACACAGAATCTCCCAACCAATTGTATTTCAACGGATTGAAATGAAGTACGGTTTACCTCCACGAGATATCGCTCAAAATTGGCTGAGAGTCTTGTTTCATCGTCATGAATCTGCCAATGAATTTTCAGAATGGTTTTCTATCTGTGAAAGGAGTTACAGCGCCATATGTGGTCAGAAAAGACATTCTTTGAAAATTTCTTCGTTTGTTCCATGCTAGGTGACATTTTTGATAATAACTCAATTTTCCATAAATAAAATTCGCCCCTTTGGGGCGCTGCCCCACTGATATACTTTGCTTTAATCGTCAACAAAATGCATGGAATATTTCTCTATGTTGGTTTATCGCGTATAAGGTGGTAATACAAAAGTTTGTTATATTATTGAGTCTTTATTTTGTACGGATAAAGAGTTTTATCCGTAACTGCTATCTTTATAATCGGACTTTTTCACCGATACGGATAATTTTTTTTATCGGTACCTACCTGTATCACAGGTCCTGTAAGCCATGAATAAATTTAACAAATGAAAAAAAAAAATATCTGTCACCGTTACGGATAATATTTTCAATCTGTGACCCAAATAAAAATGGTGTGACATGTTTACTATGCATTCAATTCTGTAGATTGGTGATTGGATTTAGTTCAAGTTAATTTGATAAGGTTTTGTAATAAAATGTTGCAACAACAATAAAAAACGAATTGTTCGGCAGACAATATGTTTGTTTTTCACCAATTTGAAAATAGTTTTATTTAATTTAATTTTTTTCATGAACAAAAATATGCTAAAATTTCAAAGGGTTATTACAAAAGCATACGTAACAATTTCGTACTAAATATTTACCGATTTCATACTAAAATATAACCAATTCAAATTTTGGTACGAATTTGTTACGTTTTAGGGTGCTTTTGTAATAATGGAATTCCAAACTGCTGGTCAGAGAATGTGTTTCAATCAATTCACCATATTGAATCTTGAATTTACAAAGATAAATAGGCGAGGGGGAAATCACTCTAAGGTAATTTGTAGTCGAGAAAATAATAGAGAAGTAATCGAAAAGTAATCGAGACAAATTTTTTTCTCGAAAATAGGACTTCCATACCTTTCATTTACGCTTCTACATGCTCTGATATCATAACTCTATCCAAAGGTTCAGTCAATTTATGTTCCTCGGGATAAATTTATCCCAGGCATAATTTGTTTTGGTCAAAATACCAAAATTTCCAGCATGATTCTTACTTATAGAGATGTAAATTGATGTTTAACTTTGTTTCTGTTCTTATTGGTGCCATAAATATGAAAAATTTCCAGTCATATCGAAATATTTGTAATTTATTTTTATCCCAGGAGTGGTAACAAGAAATCAATTGTCAATTTTTGCGCAAAACACAGTCAAACTTGAAGTTCAGGCCAATGTTCTCTGGTTTTTCATCACAAATTTTAATAATACGGATATTTCGAATCAAATTTTTCTCAAAAATATTCAACACTTTGCTATCCGAGAGATAAATTTACGACCAAATGGTTATAAAGTACTACTAGTAACCGCACTGTGACTTAGACCTCGACCGAAAGAATATTTGTGCAAAATTTGGACGGGATCGCTTGAAAAATGTAGGGGGAGATGAACAAAAAAATTCACGAATCATTTTGGCACAAACTTTGAGCCTTGTGCAAATGTGGATATTTTCTATTCAATATCAAGTAGAAACGAAAGACCCAGAATGAAAGTTCAAAGTGTGAAAGGAAAATATGAACACCAATCAACATGAACATTATTAAACATTAACAACAAGAGGATCAAACAAAGTTATAGGTTGACTATTTATTTCAATTGTCACAGTCGAAATATCTGCCGTTTGATTACTCGCAATTAATTTATCTTTTTCATAAATGCTGCAGATGAATTAAATTTAAATTTAAATTCAATTCGTTCTGATGGTCAATTTATACGTTTACTACTTCCGCCTACATACCTGACAAAACCAACATGCATTTCTGTGAAGGTAGAAAGACACGGTCTGATTTTCTAGTGATGCTCATCCGCTAGAACATTGATTTCATGTTCTCCAATGCATTTCATCTGCGCATAATTGCAGTATTGGTCCTTATCTATTGGATCAAATATGACAAGTACTTGAGAAATGAATACATCATTCTGATTTGAAAGTCAAGCTCATTAAAGCTGTAATAAGAGAACAGCTGTAATTTAATTTTTAAGTTTCTTTATTGCTTGTGTTACGTTCTAATGCTAGCGACTGAATGCCGGTGGTACAATGTTGTGTGTCACTTGACAGTTGGTTGTGTCGTTCACGCTGTGAACGACACACAGCTACTATGAGACTGAAAGGACTATTAAGGCGACTCTACACTTATTCTAAGCCTATTACACAAACGACAATGCGTGCAAAGTGTGAAGTACAATTGCAAAGTTCTAATTCAAGCTGAACTCGAGCATGAATCAAACACGAGAAGAAGCTGTAAGGTGGTGATGATGATTATCAATGAATGACAGCAATGGCTCGCTTATTACCATAATAACAGGGACTCGATTTTTTAGTTTATTATTGCTTGTTGCATTACTTTTAATTCGTAAAGTGTGTACGTCTTGAATGCGCCAAGCCGAGGCTCACACAGATCTAGACCACTGAAATACTACTCTGATGATGATGCATGCGTAATAATGGGCTGTAGTATTCCACACTGGTGGTAATAGTTGGTAAATTAAGAAGTCTAGCATTTCTCAGAGAGTGAGTATGAGTTAAAACTATTTACGTTGTAATGGTGATTGACACTAGTTGAGAGAAGTTTATTTTTCAATTTGTACTTATTATAGACAAACGGTTAAATTTGCACAAGTCCAGGTAAAAAATCTTCTACTCAATACTGTGAGGAATTTAACAGACAAATAACTTGAGCTGTTTTTTTTATAGAATAATAAATCAATGGTCGAACAAAGGAGCAATTTTGTTATGGTCAAATCATCCGATTATTCAGCTCTTTTTCACCTGAAAAATACAGATCGATCAAAAATATCAAACCAATTCCTTGTTTAGTGAAAATAATAAATATTCAAAATTACCATTGTTAGCAGCATGTTGAACAGGTATCTCAATCAAGTTCAGTATTGGCTCCTCTCTCAATGAGATAATCAACGACATTCGAGTGACCTGAAAATTAAACAAAGATCAATGAAAAAGATCAAATCAATGTTTTATTTAGTGAAAACAACTATTCAATACCATTTAAAGCAGCTGCGTTAAGAGGTGTTAAATTATCACTATTTCGAACTTCCAAGTTGGCTCCGTTATTAATGAGAAGTTCAACGACATTCCTGTGACCTGAAAAAAAAACAAAGATCAATGAAAAAGATCAAATCAATGTTTTATTTAGTGAAAACAACACCATTATAAGCAGCTTCGTGAAGCGGTGTGTTTCGTGCATTATTTGTAATAGTAACGTTGGCTCCTGTATTGATGAGTCCCCGAGCTTGTTCCAAATGACCTGAGAAATAAAATAGATCAATAAAATATTAGATTGAACAAAATCATTTTGTTAACAACACAAATGCTCAAATTCACCATTTCTAGCAGCAATATGCAGAGCTGTATTTCCGTCTCTTCTGTTAGCTGGAGCTTGAAAAAAAAATTGTAGATCAGTGCAGTGAATCGAAAGAAAATGTCTTACGTCCGTGAGATGAAACTTGATAAAGAAATGGAGCTTCAATCTTACCATTATGGTTGGCTTCCACAATTAAGAACTGTGTGAAAAACAAAGTGAAAAAATTGGAATTGGAACAATGGATGAGATTGTAATGGTTTTAATTTGTTTTTTATTCGAATAAACCCAAAATTTGTGAGTGAAAGAATTTCAAGCAATAATAAAATTACAAAAAAAATTGACTGAAATTGTCGCTCACCTGGGATACCACCAAGCCAATGAGCAGCAGTGTGAAAGATCTTCGACTCAGCATTTTTGCAGCTTCGAACTACCAAAAGTTTATTACAAACGTATCAATTGAAGAGAATTGACGAACTGTTTGATGGGTATACGAATGGAACGCATCTTCTTATATACTTTTCAAGTATGATCACATCAGTAAGCAACACGTGTACATCACGGTATAACTTAGTCCACGTGTAAAGACGATTCTATTAAAACTTACAGAATGTTTTCGCAAATGGTTTGAAAAACAACGCAATTCGACCACATTGAATTGAAAATTCAAGCAAATATTTTTCACCCTTGAAATGTTCAGTGGAGTTTATTTGACTTATATGTTTGAATATGAAAATGTTCACATCTTCTCGGTATTAACAAAAAAAAACATGTCGTTTCAAAGTCGTTTGGAAGTTGAATAAAAAGAATTACATTGGTAATCCCGAACTTTTCCGTACCGTTGGCCTGCGTTGTCCGTAGGTACTTGAGGTTATTTTTTGTGAATTTTCTTGAAATAAAAGCAGTGAAAATATAATAATGAAAATCAGCAGTAGCTATCTCATATGCTTTAACAATGTTTGACGTTTAGAACTGCTGTTGAAACTTTGTTGGGAGCGCCGCCAACCACAAATCTCTGTAAATATACGTTTGTGTGAAAGTAAAGTCTTTGTGTGTACGTTCGTGCGAATGTGAAGAGTCTATGTGTGCGTTGTACACAGAGATGTTGATTCGTGCAAACGTCGCATCCAATGTCGCATCATGTTAGGCGGCGCTATTGATATACTTTGCTTCAATCGTCAACAAAATACATGAAGTATTTCTCTTCTGTATGAGAGGTACCCGTAAACCGTACCTCATTGGCTTTAAACTGTCTGAGGTTTCATTTTTTGGAGAAAAAAATAAGATTCTGAAAGTTTCATGTTGATCGCATTTGCAGAAGTTTGGTTTTTGGCCCTCAATTTTTTCCAAGAAAATGTCGGCCGAAATTGAGGACAAAAAATCAAACTTCTGCAAATGCGATCAACATGAAACTTTCAGAATCTTATTTTTTCTCCAAAAAATGAAACCTCAGAAAGTTTAAAGTCAATCGGAATCGATTAACGGGTACCTCCCATACAAAATTGTCCAAAAATCGGTAATTTTAGTCAAAAATTTTGTATGGGAGGTACCCGTGAATCGATTCCGATTGGTTTCAAACTTTCAGAATCTTATTTTTTTCCCAAAAAATGAAATCCCAGAAAGTTTGAAGCCAATCAGAGTCGATTTACAGGTACCTCCCATACAAAAGTGTCAATTTTTTGAAGTTTTTCTTAGGGCAAGTACCCCAGGGTCAAATCGAAAATGGCTCATCTTCGAACTTAAACTAAGTTTTTCAAATACAAAACTTTTGGCATTTCCAGATTTTGATTATCTCAATTATTTTTCGAGTTATCGTGTTAACAAACAGCTAAGATAGCGACAACGACAACGACGACAGCACACGAACGGAAAAGTGTCTCAAAAAGTGGTTTTCTACGCGTTTCATGAGTTTTTATGATGATCTAAGCTAATTTTGCGAAAAAAGTTTTCGGGACCAATTCCTATACTTTCCCTTGACACGTTGTGTACGGAAAAGTAAAAACAACCACAGACCAACCGTCGCTTACATGCTATAAATTAGAATGTGTGAATGATCGAACGATATGACGAATAACTTTGCGTTATATCCAGACTTTCGTACCATGGTTGCGTTGCTTTGTTCAATAGCTTGCTTCAATAATTGAACAAAGCAACGCAACCATGGTACGTGAGTCTGGATATAACGCAAAGGTATTCGTCATATCGTTTGATCATTCACATTCTAATTCATAGCATGTAAGCGACGGTTGGTCTGTGGTTGTTTTTCAACTTCCAAACGACTTTGAAACGACATGTTTTTTTTTGTTAATACTGAGAAGATGTGAACATTTTAATATTCAAACAGGTAAGTCGAATAAACACCACTGAACATTTCAAGGGTGAAAAATATTTGCTTGAATTTTCAATTCAATGT
>NW_022595245.1:3843403-3878446 GCF_009176505.1 Sitodiplosis mosellana
AATATGATTTTTTTACCCAAAAAATAACATTTTTTCATATAACGGTACTTTTCATTTACTATGAACAAATGGAAATATTATGTATAGCTTTGGATAGGTATTCATGAGTACTACAACTCTGACCCAAGGAGTATTGCCCTACCTCCCATAGTTAGGGAGCTATGGCCCTGGGAAGTGATACCTTTATTTTGGGGTTGCCAACATATTCCCA
The DNA here is from genome assembly GCF_009176505.1 of Sitodiplosis mosellana. Taxonomy (NCBI): domain Eukaryota; kingdom Metazoa; phylum Arthropoda; class Insecta; order Diptera; family Cecidomyiidae; genus Sitodiplosis; species Sitodiplosis mosellana. The sequence continues at coordinate 3,843,615 of NW_022595245.1, forward strand.
ATTTTAACCCCTTTCCTCACAATTTAGGGGTTGGGTATCTATATATAATTTATCTACACACAATACCCTTTAAGGTGATATGCATTAGAACTCTGTACAAAATGGCCCAAGCTCCATACAAAACGGGACATGGTTCTTTCCATACCATTTTCATTTTATTCTTATATTTACCAAAGGTAAAACGCAAGTCGCCAAAATTCTAGAAGATGCTCAAATAAAGCAAGGAAGGAATGGAAAGTAGCTTAGATTTGGATGATACTCCTCGAGAAATGGACACTTTTTTTTCAAGACATTTTTCCATATTGCATATTCCGTTCACTCTGTACAATGTACATATAGAAGTGGCTATACATTATAATCGCAAATTTGTGCTCGACATTTCTTCTAAATTTGGCAGAATCAAATATCCATTTTTAACAATAACCTCAGAGTCATATTGAAGGACAACATACTACAAAATCTAATCTAATCTAATCGCTTATTAAATGGAATCTTCTTCTTGTTCAAACAATACACAGCTGACTATGGCATTTTCAACTGTTATGCTCAAAACTCTACAATTGTCTATTTAATCCAACATATTTTTACTATCAAAATTGAATTTGTCAAATTAATTTAACTGCACATTATTTTATTTGGCATTAAAATATTATTGATGTAGCATTGATAAATGTATATTTCACTTTTGTTTACATTCCAAAAAATAAACGCACGAACGCACAATATTTGAATTTCATTCATTCAAGTACGCAGCCAGTTTTCTTCCATAGGAATTTGACAGTTGTGCTGTCAACTTCAGCAGAATACTCATGTGTCTTGTGAATTAAGCAAAACAAAGTGAATTTTAAGCAATAGATTTGAGAGCAATAAAGCCTTCAGAATACCTTTTCAAAAGAAAAATTGCCTTCTTCAACCAAAATACTATGCAAATGTGTAAAGTTTAAGCTAGATGAACGTAAATTTGCCAATCAATCCATGAATTGGTTCAGTAAATTGGATAAGAGTGATTTTATGTCAAGCCAAAGTTAGATAAGTGTAGATGAAGGAAAAATAAATAAAAAAAAACCATTATGCAGAAACGCCACAGTAACAGTGCCGAATCATTTCAATTGCTTCAATTATCGGATGATTTAAAATCGTTGTCGGATTTAGAGCTGCCTGAAGTGGTATTCCAGAGGAAAGTTCGCAAAGTTCGTAGGTAATCACATCGTCGACACAGCCACAAAATTCCAAGGCCGTGCCGTATTTTTAGTCTGTCGTCTGTCGTCTACCGTGATGAATCATTCAAAACAACATTGTATTTATGCAGGAAAACCAGGCCCAAGCCAAATAGTCGCTTCAATGACCAAGAGACTGACGATTTTTTCAAATTTAATTGTAAATATGTGAGCATCTGGATGTGTGTTACCCTCTCCGGTGTTTGGTTGTTTTTGTTATCATACATGTTAGCTATTGTACACTCGGAATTCCATGAACTGAACAAAGACGTGAAAAAATGTAAGTACCAATTTCGAGTCAAAGTAATGGTGTGTATTCAAACAGTCTCACAAATCAAAGGTCTTTATCGCTTTTTCGAAGTAAAAATAATTTTTTTTATCAAAATCGGCGCATATCATTAAACCAAACTCAATTGATAAATTAAACAATGAGAATGTTTGAGACACTCTGTGTTTTTTGCATGCCATTTTCAATTGAAATCATTTAAAAATGATTTACTATCTGCCGTCATTATCACACAATATCATTCATTGTTGCAATTTATTGAATTTACGTTATCACAAAATACTGTTTACATCACGATATATCGTGACTGACTCGGTTGGTTGGTTGGTTTCATTGCGACATTATTTACCAGTCGGGTATTAACCGTCATTCAGTCGGTACGGCTGTTTTCAGCAGAAAAATAAACCTGAAAAAAAAAACAGTGTATCCACCGTGGGTTCATATGTACTTTAATATCTTATCAATACAAAATCCATTCGTTTTTTTTGACATTGTGTGGGTGTATGTCTGTGTGCGTGCGTGCGCGTGTATTTGTGCATGACTGAATACGTGAAACATTTGCCGAATTGTCGCGGTGAAAATGCACACAAAGTGAATTCGCATGCGCGGCAATTTGCCATAAACGGGGCAAAATACAAACTCAAAGCTTTTATTCCACACACTTTCTCAGTCTCAGTTGGCAAAGGGCACCATAGTTACAATTCAAGTGGTCGTGTGCAGAACGATTTGCTATTATCGAGGTTAAAAAGACCCTGACGTGAAAATCCAACGTGAACATTTTTATTTTTCGACATTTGTGTTTATTTTTTTCTTTCTGTTATTCTCCTATAAATAAAATGACCTTAATTGTCAAAGAATTTTTCTGCGTTGTGTGAATTCAATAAATTGTTGTCGATTGTAAACCAACATTTGGCATGGTATAATCGATTGTGTTCTGTTTCGCGCTTTGCCAAAGCAAAAATAAAACCCACTTCAGTTTTAACACCAATTCGTCCATTTGTGCCGTTTTAACGTAATAGTTTCTTTTCTAAATCGATAATAATTGTAACAGAAAAAAAAAACCACCAGAAAAAAGAGAAAGTGCTAAAAATGGATAAAAGCAGACAAGAATAAACCCAATTTTTTTCCTTCTGCAAATGGGCCGTTCCATCACATAAATAATAAACGAGCTGACAAAGCATATGACGACATAGAACAGAAACTACATATTGGTGGAAGGATCACGTGACATATATTCAATCGTGCTCGTTTGAAGTTAGTGCGCGTGAGTGACGCTGTTTACAATCCGATTGTGTTCAGCCATCAATTTTGAGCAGATTGACATCAAAACATTGGCTTGTTGTTCTTTAAATCGTTTAACGTTGTTTGTGACACAACAAAAACAAAAGCACATCAATTCAATTGAGAAGTCGCAACCAAAGCGAAATCCATAGAATAGTGAATCCAGTGTATAAACGAAATGGATTCGGTTAGTGTGCCGCTTCGATCGAGTGGTAAAAAAATGCGAAAAAGACGCGAATTAGACGCACTTGTTGCCCATTCGCTGGCAAAAAGGTATCTATAGCGACTAGAAAGATGACCTTCACCATGGTTATTGGTTAAATTAACTGGTTTTTTTTTTAAATAAACGCTTTGGTGTTGTTTGTTTAACAGAGCATGCAATTCAGGCAAACGGCAAGCGGCTGGTAATGGCATCAATTCACAGGATCAATTGCTGTCACAATCCACAGACGATCAGGAAGAATATTCATTGGTAGCTCTCTCTCTCTCTCTCTCTCTCTCTCTCTCTCTCAGTCTCTTTCTCTGTTTCCCAATTGAAATTTTCATGCCTGCAAACGCAAACATTTCAGGCTTTGAAAATAAAAATTCACAACTTTTTTGCTCGTTATCTCATTCCATATTGTTTTCTCCGTTTCTTTTCTCTCTTTCATTTATGAATGCAATAATTGCCATTGCAACCAATTTATCTATCAGTCGAAAATTCAAATAGCGAAGCGTCACCGAAAGCATTACTCATTTTTGCGAACCTGTGCCCCATTGCTGTTCATTTTCAGCGTTTTTCTTTTAATTTCGCTCATGTATTGGCTATATTTCGATTTGCGCGAACAGCTGTCCGATCATCGTAGCAAAATTGAACAAGGTGAATGTGCAACCAACAACAGAAAACATTTTTTTTGCTATTTTCTGACATATTTTGTGATGATGACTCATCCGGCTATCATTTTGATTTATCTTTGTTTTCGTTTTATTTCACTTTTGAACGTTTTCCAAGAATGAGATAACATCATTCATTTCATTTATTTCAGTGTCTGCAATATGTTTAAGTATGCCAGAGACGTTACAGAAACTGCATGAAAGTTCGAAAACATTGGAGCAAAATCAAACCGCCATTAGCCAGAAGATATACGAAGTTCAACAGCGTTTAGAAACGGTTGAAAAGGAGGTAAGTCGAAGAAATCCTTTGAAAAAAATATGTTTGTTCTCGGATTCCAAATTAATTCTTTTTTTTCTGCATTTTGTTTTTCCTTTACGTTCAGTTTACACAGCTAAGGGACAGTATTCGCAAGGGCGATGGTCCGGAAGGAGACAAAGCGGTTGATTTGAAAGATACCGTTGCTGGGTTTGGTGCCAAAATTCAAGCGCTTGAAACTGATGTTAAATCACTCAAGGAAGGATACTCAGGCATACAATCCACACAGCAAGCCGACCGAGCACGCTTAGAAGCGCTACAAAGTGGCATTGACAGTATTAACAATTCATCGCATTCAAATTTCACGGCCAGCTTGCAAAATGAAACATCGGCCTGGGTGAAAAATCTAACAGAACACTGTTCAAATGGATTGAAAAATGTGTCCGATGGATTGGCTGCGTTGAATGTGCAATATACGCAGAAAATGCAAACCATCGACACGGAAATGCATGACCATCAAACCAAATTGGATGGGCTGAATGAGAATTTTGCAAATGTTTCGTCTCACGTCAATTCGATTGAAAGTGAATGGCCGAAATTCAAGCAATCAAATCAACAACTCGATGCCACGGTCTCGCGTGTCAATACCGAATTGAATAGTCTTAAATTGAATGTGGGCAATCTGAATGCAACACTCCGTGATTTGCTGGCCCAACAAGGAGCGAAAAAGGCAACCGCACAAGGCTCGATTGTAAGTAGACTTGTTACATGTGAAATAGAGACACGTTTTGATAGTTCAATGATAGTAAATTTATTACTCATTTTTTCCTAGGCGAATAACTCAATGTTTGCTGATTCGCAGAGCCTCGTGAGTGGATTGCAGGCGAATCAAAATGAATCCAAGGTCACGGGTTTTCCATCGGAAATCCTAAACGGAGATGAATCGAAAAATGCAACCAATCCGCAACCAATAACACCTCAGCCCTCAAACAGTAATGCACAGTCATCATCATCATCCGCCGCTACATCGACCACAACCAACCAACCATCAATGCATTAAATCAAGTGATGTTTCGTACATACAGAAAAGAAAGGCGCCTGTTTTATAAACCTTTGATCAAATCGTTTTCAAAAACCAACAAAAACACACACACTCAAATCAACTTACCAAAATCGATTGAATCGACCGATGAAGATGCATTTTTTTTTCATTGTTAAGGCTTAAATCCTAGTCGCTTTTATAGATGATGAACAGTATTTCTAGTACAAATTGAACGAATTAAACTGGGTGAACCATAATAGCCGAATTAGTGCACGATTTCTCGCAAAATAGTTGAACATGAAAAGTATATGAAAATGCACCATCCGTAACGTATATTCAATAAAGAAACATACACACCACAAATACCGAAATCAAACAATTCTAACATGTTCAATCAACCAAAAGACGACGAATAGCACTGAGATTTCGTCAAAAAATTTCGTCCAAAACAACCAGTGTAATTTTAACTAAAGAAACAACAACATTTAACATTAAACAAGAGAGAAGAAGAAAAGAAAAATCCTATTAAAAAATCAGATAGATTTGTTGATATAAATTAACCATTAATTGGGAATGGGGTTGGAGGCAGCAATGATATCTTCATTGTTTTTGCCATTGCACAGCAATGCTGTGTACTAACGAATTACAAAGTATGAACAGAATGAGATATTTTAAATTATATTTTCATCACTATTGCGATTATTTATTACTCATTGAAAAAAAAGAAATGAAAAAAAACCACACACACACACACCAGATAACACAGTGTGAAACATGCGTGATGAATACAAATTCTATATGTATACATTAGAGATATAAATTTTGATTCTCTGTATTTTATTGTCAATTGAAACACAAAAACGAAAAAAAAACATAAATAAATGATGAAAATGTTATTGAAAGGACTTATTTAGAATCGAAAAAAAAAAACAATTTTAGTTCAATTTTTATGGTTTGTTCCAAGTGGATTTGGTTGTTAATTGAACGATGTCATTGTTTAGGTAAGAACGATAGTTAGCGAATCTTAGTCATGTTTATCCCTTTACCATCACGAAAAAATATTCTTTCTACATTTCAATTAGCAAACATTCTTCTCATTTTTTCATCATTCGTCGAGCAATCATTTTACAAAAAACGAGATGGAAAATTCAAAAACTCTTGTCACAAACGGCTGATCAATGCAGACGACGAAATGTGCCTGAAACGAATACCGTGTCACAAAAACTGTCATCAGCAGAATGTAACAACTCCGACTCGTGCACATTTCTGTGTAATTCAATAGAAAACGTGTGTCGCTTATGCTTCGGTTTTTGCATAAGCTGTTTACGTTTTTCGCTTATCTATGCTCTTTCAAGGCTTTGCTTCATTCCAAAACCATTCATAACAATGATTATGTATTAATTTCTTCACGTCTAATTCTATGTATCATTTTTTTTCTTCGCGTAAATAATACGGTTTGTTTACTGTACAGCGAACATTTTTGCATCGCATTGGTTTGCGGTTTTTATTTCGATCTGTCACCGGTCGGTTTGAACGGAGCACACTCAGACGTAGATCAACGACGCTAAACAGTTTCTCGCACTCTCTCGCTGTGCTCCATTCATTTACATCGACACATGTTCTGTCATTTTGCTTGACCATTCGACTGGATAGTTTGCATGGCGCTTCAGTTGATTTACACTAAAAATTGAATTTTTAGTAGCAAAAAAACGTAATTTTTATCTGAATAAAGTGAAATTGTTCTGAAACTGACCATGATTGACGCTGATAGCGAAGGTAATTGTTAAAATTTTAATAGAAAACGTTGGTTGTTCATCAGAATTATGCTGTACATGTTCAATCTTGTCAGTGTATAGCAAATCCCATTGGAAATGTTTCTGATGCGAGAAAAATTCGCATTTCAACCAATTGTTTTGCACTACAATTTGGAATAGGTTCAACGCAGTGTTGTTTTTTCATGAAATTCACTGGAAAAATGACTTTGAAACACAATTCTGGAGCTGATTGGAGCACATTTTTTTTGAAGTGTCAAAGCTAGAGTTCCAAGTCCTTTTCGTGGTTATGCCATTGAAACCAATATCACGCCATTTGGCATCGATATATTTAATTGATTGGCAGTTTGACACAGACACTCAATAACAATTGGGTTTTGTGTTTGATTGCTGAAATACTTCACTTTGACACCAAATGTGTGGCACCAATTAATCGTTCAACTTACAAAATCGATGAATATCAATTCAAATCGTTTTACTGTCAATTTTTCTAATATTGTGAGATTCTGATTTTCAACCAAATGTTAGGCTATGTTGAAGACGACACTGACGAGATTTCGCCCGAGCTATGGCAAGAGGCTGCATGGATTGTTATCAATTCGTATTTCAATGAAAAAGGTCTAGTGAGTCAACAGATTGACAGTTTTGACGAATTTGTTGAGGTTTGTATGCATTTCTCCTGGTTCAAAAAATGCTACTTTTTCATAAATAAATTCAGTGATTGGAAATTTTGGTTATGTTTCTCAATCAAACAGATATCGATTCAGCGTATAATTGACGATGCACCACCCATTGAAATGATAAGCGAACCGAATTACAAATCAGGTCAAATGGAATTGCCGGTAAAACGATTTCGACTGAACCACGATTTTTTTCTGCAAGTATTTTGAATTCATATGACTAAAGTCGATTTTTCTTTCTTTCTCAACAGGTACGTCATGTGTTGGAATTCAATCAAGTGTCGATGCACAGGCCGGCGCATTGGGAAAAAGATGGTAGTGCACACGATATCATGCCAAATTTGGCTCGTCTCCGAAATTTGACATATTCAGCACCGCTTTATGTTGACGTCACGCACACGAAATTGGTCGACGGCCAAGAGGCAGTCGAGACAAAATATCAAAATATTTGCATGGGTCGAATTCCAATAATGTTACGGTCGAAATTTTGTTGGTTAAGTGCATTGAACGAGCGTGATTTGGCCGAAGTAAACGAGTGTCCCCTCGATCCAGGCGGATATTTCATAATCAATGGCGAGGAAAAGGTGTTGATTGCACAGGAAAAGATGGCTGCGAACATAGTGTATGTGTTTGCAATGAAAGATGGCAAGCATTCATACAAGGCGGAAATTCGATCGTGTTTAGAGCAAACACATCGACCGATGTCAACTCTTTGGGTCAATATGTTGGCACATCGTAAATTGAGCAGTAGGAATTCGACGATTGGCCAGCCGATAACTGCAATTTTACCGTACATCAAGCAAGAAATTCCAATCATAGTCGTGTTTCGTGCTCTTGGTTTCATTCCGGACAGTGACATTTTGGAGCACATCAACTGCGATTTTGATGACCATGAAATGTTGGAAATGTTAAAGGCATCACTAGACGATGCATTCGTGATTCAAAGCCAAAATGTGGCATTAAATTTCGTCGGTGCGAGAGGAACACGGCCAGGTATAACCGAGCAAAAGCGAATCAACTACGCCAGAGATATTCTCCAAAAAGAAATGTTGCCGCATATCGGTGTATACGATGGTTGTGAAACGCAAAAAGCCTATTTCCTTGGCTACATGGTGCATCGATTGCTGTTGGCAGCATTGGGCCGTCGTGAACCAGACGATCGTGATCACTATGCAAACAAGCGATTAGATCTAGCCGGACCGTTAATGTCATTCTTGTTTCGTGGCCTATTCAGAAATCTTATGAAACAGGTGAAATTCTACGCTCAAAAGTTTATCAATTTGAAAAGACCATTCAAAATGGAATTGGCTGTACAACCGAAGATCATCTCGGATGGATTGCGTTATTCATTGGCCACCGGCAATTGGGGTGATCACAAAAAAGCCCATCAAAATCGATGCGGTGTATCACAAGTACTGAATCGTCTCACATACGCATCGACATTGTCCCATTTGCGTCGCATCAATTCGCCAATCAACCGTGATAGCAAAATGGCACATCCCCGTCAGCTCCATAATACACACTGGGGAAAGTTATAAGTTATTATTTATAAATAATTCTATTATAAATAATTTAAGAAAAAACGTTTGGACCTGGATTGGGCCGAATGACGCCCTGATAAAATCGTTTTAACATTGACATCTTTTTTCCTTTCTTTAGGAATGGTTTGCCCGGCTGAAACACCCGAAGGTGTTGCCGTTGGTTTGGTCAAGAATTTAGCGCTGATGGCATACGTTTCCGTGGGCTCAAATCCCGCACCAATTGTAGAGTTCTTGGAAGAATGGCGAATGGAAAACTTAAGCGTCATCGTACCCTCGTCACTCGTTGATGCAACGAAAATTTTTGTAAACGGCTGTTGGGTTGGCATTCATCGTGATCCAGAGTTATTGATGAGAAATTTACGGAATTTCCGACGTAAACTGGAAGATATTGTGGCTGAAGTGTCAATTGTTCGTGATATTCGTGACAGAGAAATTCGAATTCATACGGACGCCGGCCGAATCTGTCGACCGCTGATGATCGTTGAAAATGGAAAGCTTCTAATCAAACAGAGCCACATTGAACTATTGAAACGGCCCGAGGTTTATCGTTGGCAAGATTTGGTGCAATCCGGCGTTGTTGAATATATCGATACTGCGGAAGAAGAGACAATGATGATTGCAATGTCACCCATGGATATGAAGGATAACGATGAATACGCTTATTGCAGAACGTATACGCATTGCGAAATTCATCCAGCCATGATACTGGGTGTCTGTGCTTCGATTATCCCATTTCCGGATCACAATCAAAGCCCACGGAATACATATCAAAGCGCCATGGGCAAACAGGCCATGGGCATTTACATCACAAACTTTAACGTTCGAATGGATACATTTGCTCATGTGCTGTACTATCCAATGAAACCCCTGGTTACGACACGATCCATGGAATATCTTCGTTTCAATGAATTGCCGGCGGGTATCAATTCGGTTGTGGCCATTTTGTGCTATACGGGTTATAATCAGGTGAGCGAGTAATCAGATAATTTTGAGCATTGAATTTTGTTTTGAAATTGCAGAAAATGATTTATAGAAACTAACATTCCTCTTTCGATTCATAGGAAGACAGTGTTATCCTAAATTCAACGTCTATTGAACGTGGATTTTTTCGCTCCATTTTCTATCGTTCCTACAAAGACACAGAGAGAAAACAAATTGGCGAGCAAGAAGAGCAATTTGAACTTCCCAATCCAAATACGTGCCAGCGAATGCGAAATGCTGCGTACGATAAACTCGAAGAAGATGGCATTACTGCGCCGGGCACTCGCGTATCGGGTGACGATGCGATCATAGGAAAAACCGTCGTATTACCTGAAAACGTGGACGAGGTATGAACGATACAATTTAAGTGATTTTCCAAGATTTTTATTTTCAATTTTTTCTTCTTAATCCATCTTTCATTTCCACTAGTTGAACGAAGAGGTGAAATCCTACGAAAAACGGGATGCATCGACCATTTTGCGTCACAACGAAACGGGCATCGTTGATCAAGTAATGATGACGTCGAGCGCGGATGGATATCGCTTCATCAAGATACGCGTTCGATCTCAACGAATCCCGCAAATTGGTGATAAGTTTGCATCGCGCCATGGTCAAAAGGGTACGTGTGGAATGCAGTATCGCCAAGAAGACATGCCGTTCACATGCGAAGGTGTCACGCCCGACATAATCATCAATCCACACGCCATTCCGTCTCGAATGACCATCGGACATTTGATTGAGTGTTTGGCTGGGAAGCTAGCATCGAACATGGGCCAAGAATTGGCAACACCATACAGTGATGCAACACCATTCAATGATGCGGTCAACGTACAGAAAATCTCCACACTTTTGCAAGAGTACGGCTATCATTTGCGAGGCTATGAAGTCATGTACAATGGCCATACGGGCAGAAAGATCAATGCACAAGTTTTCATTGGGCCAACATATTATCAACGATTGAAGCACATGGTCGACGATAAAATCCACTCGAGAGCTCGTGGCAAATTGCATATTCTGGTGCGTCAACCGGTGTGCGGTCGCATGAACAACGGTGGATTACGATTCGGCGAAATGGAACGCGATTGCCAAATTTCACACGGTGCAGCATTATTTCTGCGAGAACGGTTGTACGAAGTGTCGGATCCATATCTCGTACACGTTTGCAATTACTGCGGTCTCATTGTCATCAGCATGAAAAGCAACAAATTCGAATGCCGCGGATGTCAGAATCGATGCGAGGTAATTGATGTTTAACACGCATAGGTGTAACGAATAAATAATAAGTAATAAAAGATTTTATTACTTATTCATTTTATGTGATTATTCATTTATTCGTTATTCGTTCTTACTCGCGAATAAGAACGAATAATTATTCATTTATTCATGCAAGAAACGAATAAGAAATGTAATAAAAATTGAATAATATATGAAACGAATAAGAAGTGAATAAGAAACGAATAAGAAAACGAATGAAAATTGAAAAAGAAGTTGTAAGAAGTAATAACCAATGAGAAAAATGACTAGAATGACGTTTGGTTTGGCGCCATCTGCAAGGTGGAAGTATTTTGCAATACAAATATGTTTTATTGTTGCTGTCATTGGTTGCTGTCATTGATAGTTGGCAGTATATTTATAAAGAAGTTTCATAGTTCAGCGTGTACCGTCAAGATGTCGCTTAAATATAGCATAAACATGTGCTCCATATAAAAACATAGGCAAATTTTATCATTGTAATAACTATTACAACTTATTCACGAATAAATGAATAATTATTCGTTCTTATTCGCGAATAAGAACGAATAACGAATAAATGAATAAATATGACAAAAGTAATAAGTGAATAAAAAAACGAATAATTATTACAAAAATTAACACCTATGTTAACACGAAATGAGTGCATTTGTGTGAGAAGGGGAAATTGTAATGATCAAAATGTCGTTTTTGTTTCATTTTCAGATCACCCAAGTGAAGATGCCCTACGCGACCAAATTGCTGTTCCAAGAACTTATGTCAATGAACATTGCGCCAAGGATTTTCACTTAGCTGTTTGATTTGAGCTAGAGCTTAACATTTGACTAAGTCATGATAGATATTTAAGAGAGACAAAAAGATTTACGATTGCATTCCTTTAAGAAAAGGAACACATATGGCTTATATGTCGTGCATGCATGAAATGAATTCAAATTGAATTATACTCTATTGATGAAATTTAAACATAAATAAAGAAAATTCTTTCGATTTTATGAACTGAAACGAAAATATCGAGTTTTATTAAGATAGGTGCTAGTACTACATGAGTAGACATTTTTTTGAAATTAGGTTGAAATGTTTTCATGGTAAAAACGATCTTTGATAGAAATACGACACGTTTTAAAGATATACAAAAAAAAAACTTTCAGAACAATTTACTGGGATTCTTCAGATAATGTTGGCCAAAGGGATATTGCAACTTTTTTGACCAGAAAAGACGTCATCTTACGTCTGTACTGTACATTTAGATGGTAGAGCTTGAACAAAAGTTCGACTCTATGCATAAACTTGGAAAGAGCTTGATAAACTTGATGAAATACATATATTTTATGGTCGCTGCAATACCCCTATGATGTTGGCAACTGAAAAAAGGTAAATCATTTTTTCTTAGCAGGATTTTATCAAGCGTTTGATTCTATTGTGGTTTAAGAGAGTTCTGCTAATGCTATAGTTACTGGGCATTTAAAAGAGATTCAATTCTAGACAAAACTCATTTGCTGGTTGGTGGAAGAGTAGCCGACATAATCAAAAATGGATTATGTATGGTTTTAAATGTTTAAGAAGAGCAAACTAAATGCAATAATGGAAAGATCATACAACATGTATGAATGGTTCTAAGACGTTATATTTTGTATCCAAAATTATATTTTATTTGCTCTTGTGCAATAAAGAAAAGAAATTCAAACCGAAATTCCATTGAATCGAAAGAAAAAAACTCATCTTTGAAGTAGAATAATGAATGAAATTGATCGTTTGCAGCAAAAATAGAATGAAAGTCGACGAAAAATTCAACAAACATTTGAAATTGCGAAATTGTTGTGTTTGAACTGAAGGCAGCCGCATGAAATGTGAATAATCAATCATTTAGTTGAACGAAAAAAAGTGAAACGAACAAAAAAATCGTAAACATTTTTAACTACGCATCTAACAAATAGAACATTCACCGCGGACAATTTATTGGTCTCCGTGTGTGTGTGGTGGCATCTCGAACAAACTGTCTGAACGGCAAAGCAAAAGTGAGAGATGGCTATTTGTATCTAGAATGAATTGATGAGTGTCATTAAGATTTGGTTTTGAATTTGAAACAGCATTTCAAACACATTAGATATGCAATGCGTTTTCATCTCACATAACAAAATTTGTTCAGCCTGTCATCTTTCATTGCGAACTCGATGCAACTGCACGCAATTCATTTGAAAGTCGTTCGGTTCAAACAACATACGAAGATTTTTGGTTTTTGAGTAATTGATGGTGTTTTGCGTATATGACGCCAATTTCCGCCTGACTTCATTGTTTTACTGAAACGTCTGCGTGTTTTGACAGAAAATTCAATGACCGTTTGGGAAATCACGTTTTTAACCATTTTATGTATGTGTCTCGAGAGGAAGAGAATCGAAGGAAAAGTGTGAAACGTCGGTCGTGCGTCATATGTTCGTTATTTTTGGTTTATAGCTTAATTACCAACAACAACAAAAAAACAAAACAACAAGCGAAACCAGGAGGTGGAACTTGTTTGTGTTATTAAACGGTACCCAAAAAATTTTGATCTCTGATTTCAAGTAAATATTTTCAAACGGTTTCACTGTTTATTTCAAACTGCTTAAATTTCGACTGATGATGTCTGGCTCTTGAATGAGTTTTTTTTTCGGGTAAATTCCATTATTTTCATGAACAATCCGGTTCATTTCCAGACGGTTTTGTTTTCTCCAACGCAATAGAAAAATCTATTGATATGCGCTTGGAACACAGATCAATCTTCATTCAATCTTCATGGTTCGCTGGTTTCAATTGAATCATTTGTCGGTGTTTATTCTCTAACTAATTGTTTACATCACTCTCGGTCTAGCTCTCCATTGAAATGAGCTCAATCGATGGAGCTATTTTTGAAAAATTACAGTTTTACGTTGTACATTAGATCAAAATAAACCGACCGCTTTAACGATCATTTGCACTCAAATTGCGTTTCAAAGAGGGGGCCTCATTGCAATCTATTGAGTTCTACCGTTTAAATTTACATGTGTTCAGGGGAATGGCGACGATATTACCAATTATACATTTCAAATGCACATTTCATGTTTTTTATTTCTATAAAGACTGTCAAAACTTGGTCTCTTCACATCCCTTTTCGGTTGTGAGTGAGTGTGTGAGCAACGTACGTATTTCAATTTATATGCGGGAGTCTAATTATTCCTTTATGCCTTACACATGTTACTGCGTTGTGTATGTATTTCTTTCCTACGTCTTTTCAAGTATTTTAGCGTTGGTGTTACATCTCGTGCATCTCATCTATTTCTTCTTTCCCATTTCACACACTCAGTTCGGCTTAAATGCCGATAATGCGTCGTTTTGATTGCCACTATCAACAACATACACAGTACTGTCGAATCGACAGTGTCGATCACTTGTTCATTTCACTCTCTCACTTTGTTCAAGCCAATTTGGTGTGCGTTCGACGATCATTACGCTTTCTTTCAACCAACACAAATAGCCAGATTGTACATCTCAAATTATTTCTTCTAGCTACCAACAATATAATATATTCCTTCGTTCTGGGTATTTGTGTATTTTTACTGTAAAGAACACAGAAGAAAACAACCGTTCAACAAAATACAACTCATTCAAATCGATTCAGTTGCGGTGCTCAACTCGACGTGAACAGACGAACAATTGCACTGCTTTTGCACTTGACGAACAACAAAGGATTTCGAACATTGTGAGTGTTTTCAGCCGTTGAATAAAAGTGACTCGGTTCGAAAAAGTATTACATAAAACTAATTTCGATTACGGGTGAGTTTAGAATCCAAACTTTAGATGCACTCTTTGTTTTTACTGAGTTTGTTTAAATAAAAACCGTTTTTTTTCATTGAGATTTTTTATAAATGAGGGTAACGGTCGATAAGAAACATCTCCAGAAAAAAAAGTTCAATAATCACATGAAAATATAAAAGTGCACAATTCCAAGTTCAATTCGTTTCAATGTGCAGATTTGTTTTTATGCAAAAAATAATTTTGCATGGACAATTGATAATAATTTAATAGCGTCATGGTTTAAATACGAAAGTAGATAACAGTACAAATAAGAAGACCTTTGAAAAAATCTTACTACGAGCAAAAGATTGCTTTGATTCAATTTTTTTCGTTGTTGTGTCTTTCTCGCCAAGAGTAATGAGCAAACATACGATTTTCGTATTCGAGATGAACGAACCGATTTTTATATTGAGATGAATAAACTCATCAATTTTTTTCTTCATCGAAATGATTCATAGTTAAATTATTCCAAATCATCGCTCTTATCTTGCACAAAATTAGAAAAAAAAGGTCAATAACTCAGCAAGTACATATTTTAGGTGTTTCGTTTTCGAATTACGTGAACAATCGTTTTCACCTAAATTTGAAAAAAAAAATTGTTCGAATTTCCTTTATTCTGTTTTTTTTTTTCAACGTATTTCACTATTCTACCGCCCAGCTCTGGTTGAATAAAGTAAACCAATCGTTATCATTCGTTGGGACTTAATTAGAAATCAATAATAATAATAGAGATTTAAAAAAATGAAATTGAATCAAGCAAGATATGGTGAATCAGGAAACTTCAACGTATTTGATTTCTGAAAGTGAAATATAGAGATAGTTTCTAATGCAGTTCATCGTCTTATCGCATAGGAAATAGAAAAAAAGGGAGTGAAATTAAACCACGACCAGACAAACAGAGAAGAAGTAAAGAAGAATTGCACAGGGTTAGAAAAAAGTAATTTTTTTTAGCTGTGTAAGTAAGTTTTTTTTTTCGAAGTCATAAAACACGATAGAAAACTTAATCACTGTTCTATAGTTTAGAATAGATTCAAATAGTTTGATAGATTGGAAGGCTGTAATATGTATATTATACTGTATACAGGGTACGCCTTACTGAAAAAAAAAGGACAGACACTCAATTAAAACTTTGCTCGAAAAATAGAAAATGGAATAAGAAAAATCGAATAAAAATGGGGAGATGTTGTTTGTTCAGCTTCAATGAAAAGTACTTAAAAAAAAAGATAAATAATTGAAACATTTAAACCCTCCTATTGGTATTATGTCATTTTCAAAGGTCATACCAAAAAAAGTTGTGCTACTATAAAAAGTGATATTAATCACACAACGGGCGGGACAAAAAAAACGATTCCAGTTTAAAACTGTTCTGGTCAATGTAAAATAGATTTAGTTAGGTCCAGAGCGATGTTTCGTTCATTTTTCAAAAACTTTCACTAGAATAGAATAGTGTCATTAACTTACATATCAGTTTTAGTTTCCGTTCAATTTATCATACACGCTTCCACAATAAAAACGCTATATTTTGTGTAAAGTCACGCAAACGCATACAAATCATTCGTCGTTCTCGAGCATAGTTGCCGGTAGTTCTCGTTTAGAAAACGTTTTTATCAGTTTGAAAACGATGTCTTCATTTGTTTTAATTTTCGTTTATCAAATGTCATGCAGAGGAGATAACCACGCGTACCGGATCAAACACTGAAAAGGAAGCCAACGTTGCAACAAAGCAGCAATCGAAGTTGAAGGAAACAAACATGCAGGCGATAAATTATCTGGTCATCGTTGCAGCACTGACCCTAGTGCATGTGGTCGTGCCGTCAGCACAGGCTGCTATCGAAGTAACGTAAGTGTAGCTGAAAAGTGCGATATTGCAATTTGCTGGCGACTCGTACAAATTACGCGTCGACGTCGTTTGGTCGCCACACATGATTGATTTGATTTGATACACTTGGAAAACATATGGCATAACCCATATCTCGTGCAATTTTCTATTTACTTACAACTCTTCACTTTCTGAATTCGGTTTTTTTTTCGGTTTCACTTCTCTCTCTTTCCACATAGATATTTAGCTCTTTTCTTTTCTTTAGTAGTTTTCGTTTCTTCTCGATTTTTGTTTTTGTTTTTTTCTTCTCCCATATTTTTTTCTCTTCTTTCTTATTATCATTTTTTAATTGATTCCAACTCTTTGCTCGAAAAATTGATGAGCACTAATTTGTGCGTGTTTATTTCAAAGCAGAAGGCATACTCAGAAGAATTTTAATTGAATTTTGCCATTAGGATTTTTACTCAGCAATTCCTTTGACCAACACACAACAGTGTTTGTTGCGCATTGATTTAATTTCTCGTATTCTGTTTTGAAACGAACAGCACAAACAACAACCAACTAGAGTTATCATTGCTCGTATATGATGTTGCATTCACAGCGTTATCGCTTCATCGCTTCCATTAACTAACAAATGCGAAACGAACAAGGATACTGACTAAAAATCTAATTGAACATGATAATTAAAAATAATGTTTTTGTTTGTTTGTTCTGTTTGGTGGTCGGCTTGAAAGCGATTTAATTTGTGCGTAAAATTTTTGTAAAAGCATTGATAACAATGTACGGGGAAACAAACACAGTTTAAGGAAGGCGGAATGAGAAAAAATAGCGAGGTTCATTTAGAAATTCTGAAAAATTAATCGCTTTTCTTTGGTTTTTTCTCCTTTATTTTATCGTTTACTTTGTTTATTGTTCTCGATTCGCAGCAATGAACAAGTGCGGGATGGTTTACTGTCATTGGTTCATTCGTATAGTCAATTGGAGAACAAATTGGATCGGCATGAGCAACGCGAACGGGCACTGGGTGAAATAATCAAGCGTGGTTTGCAGGCGCTACAAAAGGGCCAAAAGATCTTTGACCCCATGCAAGGATCATATGTTCGGCTTGAAGAGCGCGTTGGCCAAATTGAAACGTTGCTAATGGGTTTGGACGAGAAGTTCAGTGAACAAACGAAATCAAACAAAGCCATCGAAAACATAGAAAAATGGGTCAACTCACCGTCACGATCATCTGATTCGGATAAACTCACGGAATTGAGCAATCAAGTGGAGGATCTATCGGTGAACGTAAAAGATTTACGCAAAGAAGTCGATGAGCTACGTGTAAAACACGATGGTGATTCGCAAACTTCTCGCGACTCATTTACGACCATTGAAACGAATCTTGCCAAAAAGTTGGAGGAAAATGGCAATGTCATTAGCCAAATCCAAGAGAATTTGGGCAAAATTGGCGGCGCTAGATCGTCTGGTGATGGATCATTGGAAGATTCAATTTCGAAAGATTTGCAATTCATCAAATCCAATATTGGTTCAAGCTCTTGTGGCGATGGCAACAGTTCCGGTGGTCCAATTGACAAGGACTTCTTCGTTTCATTGACGAACCAAACACTGGACGCAATCAGTGATATGCGACACGAAGTATTGACCGCATCCGATAAGAGCTACGCAAAAACCACCTCAAAGCTTAAGGAGAATGCTGCCTCACTCGATGCTCAAATCGGTGAACTACTGAAAAACACTGGCGAAGGTTGCGACGGCAACACACTCGAATCGAAACAAAATGATGTTCATAAATTGGAACAAATGCTAGCGCAAATGGGCGATAATGTGCTGTCCATTAAACGAAACATGGAATTTAATGTGCATGCCATCACATTAGAAGTTAGTGAAGCGATTAAACAAAATTCAAAGGATTTGGAATCAGCAATCGGTGGTAAATTCGAAACAATCAACGAAACCATTTGGAATAATCATAATGGCGCCATTACGAATTTAACATCGAAAATTGAATCGGAAATTAGCCAAGTGTGGCGCCAGATTGGCATCATGTACCAAGAAGTATCATCGAGCAAAGATGCATTGAATAAATTACAAGAGCTTACCACTTCATATGTCAATGGCACGGTAGAGACTATGGACCAAATGCAAGGAAAAGTAAATATGAAGAGATTTTTTGTTTGTTTTATGTTTCTTCATTTCTTCAATTCGTTTGCATTTCAATTATTCAGTTGGCTTGGAGAATAGGTTCTATTTCTCTGACCGTCTCCAAAAGATATTTTTAGCGTAGAAAGATAGTTTTAGTCCAATCTGTAAAAACTTACCATTTCAAGAGAAAATGTTACAATTTCCCATTATTCCCATTCGATTCTCATTTTTATTGCAGGTATCTCAAGTCACAAGGCACATAAGTGAGGTAGACGAAAATCTCAACTATCTTCTGGGTCGCCTTCAATTGGTAATGCAAGAATTCAATAAAGTCAAAAGTGGTCTTGGCACCGCACTGGATGATATTCGTAACAGTTTTCAGCAAGTACATAATAAAATTCAAGGTAATTCAAATCGAAATAAATATTTCTGGGTGCAGAATGCGCCGAATAACTGCTAGTTTTTGCTTCAACAACCAAAATTGCTTATCTTTTGTCATTATTCTTCTTTTTTTCATTTCTTTTACCAAATTTTCTTCAATCCAAACAGTAGTTGGGCCGGGTCCTCATAAAATCGAGCCGGATGAAGACGAAGAGATTCCTGATATCCATTTGTTGCCACAACGAGACCAACCAGCACCAAATTAATCGTACATCAACTCCGTGAATCTCATCATCCATGAGGATATTTTTCCCCTACATTTCGTTAGATTTATTGATTAGACTAAAAGCTTGTGTCATATATGAATTAGCCACTATTCTTTGTCATGCAATTACCAAAGCAATTTTACACAGCGCCTAGATGATTATAGGTTTTAGGTCACATATTATAGTACTTTTTTGTTGGAGTCAGTTTACTTCATTTGTATTTGAATGTCCGTTGGACTTGAATAAAAACAAATAAAGAAAAACCGTGAATAAAATTGGAATGTATTACTTTCTACTACCGCCATTCATAGTACAAATGGCTTGAATTTTCCTTGGAATTCCCTTTTTTCTTGAGTCTTTTTTCTTTCTTCACTTTGAATAAATTCCATTAGCTCGAATTGTTTCTGGAAAAAGGTCGGTGATTCCTTCATGTGACATAGCGTGCGCACGTCATTAAGCTGAAAAGAAAATCCGTTTAGAATATCGCACACTCGGTGCGTACACAAACTACAATGTAAACATAAGCCGATTCCAACCGTATGTAAAGCTTGCTCGGCTTGACTGCGATTCTCTCCAAACGCACGCGATTGGAGAGTAAAAATTGTTTAGCATAACTTCAGGCGTATAGTAAATACATGTGTAAAATAAAACATCCGTTTCTGTTATTTTTCTGTTACATGTGGTACATTTGTGTTTATTTTTATATAATTTGTCGTCATTTACAGAGAATAACTTGTTTTTTTTTGTTGGTTCTGTTCACCAGTTTAAATAATAAATATATAATATATACTTTTTTTGTCTCGAATTATTTTGTTGTTGTTGTTGTTTTGTTAAGTTTGATTTAATGTATATGTGTGTGACTGTGTGTTCGCAATATAATATACTTTACTACTAATAAGAACCATTTGTATTCCTTGATATTACATAAATGTGCAATTTATAATGTCAACGATTTGATTACTTTCAAATGACTAATAATAACATATTAATTTTTTTTATCTTTTCATTTTTAGATTTACTTTACTCTTTTTTTTTGTCTAACAAAGGTGAAATATATATCAGATTATAAAGATGTTGTACTTAGTGGTTTTTTTTCTTCTCTTTTTCTTTTGGTTGGCATTTTAATAACCATGTTCGAAAAAGTTCTTCTTTCATATTCGTTTCACTTGCAATGCCACACCAAATAGACTAACAAACAATTAAGAAAGCTGGAATTTATGTGCTTGAAAAGCACGGCTCGTGTTTGAATGTGCGTGTGTGCTACTGCGACACGTAACATATATTCACAAACATCTCTCCTTCGAAGATTCATTGATTCGTTTGTTGATAATATTGCTTCGCGTTTTTTTTGTTTTGTATTTCTTTGAAATAGACTTTCGAATGGTTTCGAAATGAAAATGAGGAAGAGTGGTCGAATACACAATAAATGCGCCTTACCAAATATACATAAATACTTGATTAGTCAAATACAAAATTGTATGATTGACCCAAGATTGATTGAGCAATACGATAGCTATTCAATGCTAAAAATAGTAACATCAATTGTTTTTTTAATCATTAATTTGGTAATTAAAACACATTCAAATGGTTTGAATTAAGAAGACCTTACCGAGGATAACAGAAAACATAATCGAATTGAAGACGGCGATACCGAACCGGAATGAAAACGCATCGAAATTCGGGAAATACGTATTATGACAGAGCTGATGGCATGAAAGGACCTTTTCATTGAAAGGTTTGAGGGTTTTTTTTTCAATTTTTTTGGTGGATTGTTCAATTATGGGTGTTGTGTGGTGTGTTTTTTTTGGTTTAGACTCCAAAGTGTCCAAACTTTCGAGTGTAAAAGCATTCATGAAGACGTCTAAATGAATTTGATTACAAATTTTCACATCAAATATCCTAACGATAAAAAAGAAATGCGAATCAAGGCAGAAAATAAATGTTCGTTTTCACTTTAAAATCGATTGTACTTCGAAGACAAAGAAAAAAAAATCGCCAACAAATGAAAAAAAAAGAAGGTTTTCGTCAAAAAAAGATGAAAAAAGGAGTTTTTCTCTTTTACTTCGGCTGAAAAACAAAAACAAAAAATTGACCTACAAAAATAAAAACAATGGGAAGAAATTAAAAGGGTTTTTGGTGAATTTGTTTTTTTTTTCTCATTGGATTAAATAATATTTTGATGCTTGTTTTATTTTTAATTGATTAGCGTTTTTTTTACAAAGTTTTGTTGTTGTTGATGTTCCCACTATTTCTAATAGTTGTTTGTGTGTGTGTTGTTTATCGTAATATGCAATTATAAATTAAAACTTATGCGTTTAATGCTCATATAGCCATAGTTGTTTTCATTTTTCTTTCATATAATGTAAATGTTATGTTATTCTCCATTTGCGTAGACCTATTCGTATGTCATATGCTAAATAATTTTTTTGTTAGTTTTTATTGTGCTTCTGTCATTTTTTGTTGTAAATCATACTCTTTTTTGCAGTTTTTTTCTTCTTCATTTTGTTTGGATTTGGTTTATAAATTGCTTTTTTTAGGTTGTTTTTTTTTCTCAATAAGTCCCTAATATCCTGGATTCGAGTGAAGAAAAATCCAATTTTACTTCACGTTGAAGCAATCAGATTTGATTCTCGCAGGATATTATCGTCGCGATTTTCTGTCGAATCGTGACACAAACATTGACTATGTATTCACAACATGTTTTCTCTCTGTTTGTTTTGCTCGCTTCGCCGATAATAATTTAATGCAATTTCATCCAATTGTTGATTTTCATGCAGATAATTTCGGTATTTGCGCAGTCCTTAAAAGCACATTTAAAATTGCAATCAATCATTTTGGTTACGTTCTATTTGTAAATGAAGTGAATGGTTTGGGCGCCGGCGTAGATACACAATGTTTTTCATATATATATATAATTCTTTGTTTGTTTGTTTGTTTGTTGAATATTTAATTAAAACTGAATAAAACATTATTATATAATGTTGTATGTGTATGAAAAAAAGAGTGAGAGCGAGAAGAAAAAAAATGGTTTTTTTTCTCTCTTCATTTTGCAGTAATTACATGCACACACAAATGACCGACTAACAAATATATATGTAAAAGTAAATAGATGATTTATTTGTAATTTATTTTTAATATACAGTCGCATGCTGCTTGTGTTTACTCTTCCGTTTTGTGTGGACACATCAGTAGTTGGTCCACAATTTCTGTCGCATGTACTTTTTTCTCGGTTCTTCTTCACCACTTTTTCTCTTCAATTAGATTGAATTCGGAAAATGTGTGTGTGTTTTTTTTCATCTTTGATTGGCTTACAACTCTGAAAATTTATGCGTGTAGTATTTCTTTTTAATCTTTAATATATATATTTTATATCATATTAAATTGTTTGTTTATTTTAATCTTAATTCTTTATACTTAATCTTTGTTGGGCCTTAAAATGCTATGCAACGAAAATGATCTTATCATTATTGAAAAAAATAAGAAGAAAAACAATGTACGAAATTAAAAGAGACAAATACAGGGCAAAAAAAAATAAGAATGAAAAACCAACGAAAAAGCAAAAAAAAAAAATTCGTACAAGAAAAAGATGAATAAAATTATTATCAATAATAAAGGCTAACAAATTTAAATCACTTAGTGATCATTACAAGGTGTAAATTTCTCTTTTTTTTTCTCTCTTCTCAAGTATATCGTATTTTTTTTTACAAGTAAAAAAAAATTGCAATTTCGGAAACAACTGAATAAATCATCTGGTGGGATGTCCATTTTTTTTATTCGCTTTGCAAAATGTTTTCATCATCGTTTATGTATTTAGCAAATAGAAAAAAAGAAGAAGAAATTGTCGTTCAAATAAACCAAAAAGAAACGAAAGAAAAATACACACGAAAATAAATAGAGCATTCTTTGAATTGTGTCAATATTTTCGTGCGATATCGTCATTCTCTCGTTCTCATCTTCATCTCTCTAACTAAAATCCTTTAGTCATTGAATTGGTTTCTGTTTCATACAGAAGTGTTTCCATACAATGTGTGTAGTATAGCTAAATGTATTTTATATATTTCATGTTTTTTTTTCTTCTTGCATTTAAAAATTAACCATGTCGTGCGTGCACACGCGGGATGGTGATTCGAAATTAGTTCGCGACCAATGTTGATTGATTCTTGATGCAGTATGTGTCTATTCCGTAGCTTTGGCAGTCACTAAATTTGCTGTTGGTGGCGGTGATAATGAGCGCAAATTCTTTTCAAATGTTCGCGATATTTTGTCTAATTTATCACATGATTTATCGCGAGCCTCGTCACGCAGCTTATGTGGCTGCATGACAACCACTGTTGCAGCGGCTGCCGTTGCTGTAACTGGTGCTGTGTCGTCGGTCGTTGGTGTGCGTCGTACTGACTTCTTCAATGGCATCCGAATGACTTCGGTCTCACTTTTGGCGCTACCGAATTTTGTACTTGAAATCGTGTTTGTCGTCGTCGTTCCATTTGTAATGGGTGCTGCTGGCGGTGACGGTTTCACATCAACAATATTGGTGGTATCGTTGTTGGTTTTCGGTGTGCCAACTTCGATAACTGTTTTGGTTACAATGATCGTGGCCGCGGCAGATTCTTGAAGCTTATTGTTGTACTCATGCGACGATGGCGATTCATCGGCTTTGGCTTTGGTCGAGTCGAGCACATGAATGGTTACACTATCGCCACATTTTGCAATGGCTGCTTTGGCCGTATCCATGTCTTTGTCTTTGTCTTTGTCATCGTTACTTTTGCGAACGGCCACCACTGGCGATTCATCAGCTGCTTTTGATTCGTCACTTTCGCTCGGACACTTTGTGCTGTCGTCATTGCTATTGGTGCTCGATGTATCGCTGCGGCTGCTCGTCAAAAAATTGTTACCGTTGCTGCTGCTGCTGGTGGTGGTGGTGGTTGTGCGACGATTGGCTTGCAGCATATCGGCGATTTCATCGTCTTTGCGCTGCAATTCACGCAACAAATTCGCGTTTTTCAAACTGATCTGCAGGTTTTCGTGCAACAACATTTTGATAATGTTCAACACTTTGTCTCGATCCTTTGGATCGACGTCTTTCAGTGCTTCGTTTGCAATGTCCAACGGTGACGAATGATTACTGCTGTCCGCCTCACCCACCAAACTATCATCGTCCGTATCGGTTGATAGCTCAAATTCCGAACTGAGACCATTCAATTTGTAACGATTGTACGGATGAAAATACAGCCGACTGTCGAATGTGCCGTTCTGTTGTGCACGATGATGATGGTGATGATGATGGTTGTCAATATCTTTATGGTGAGATCGTTCGATTAGCTGTTTTATATGATGATGATGATGATGATGGTGATTGTTGACTGGCGGCGTTATTGTTTTCGGCGAATGTGTCGCATCGTTTAGCTTATCAAATGTGGTTATCGATGCAGCAGCAGGTACGGGAGATGTCGATGATGTGATTTCATTTGATGATGCTGATTGGCCTTCGGGACTGTAAATACAGAAGTAACAAAGAATATTTTATGAGTTTTTTTTATTTCAAATGGCTCAGAATAATTTGATTGATTTTGTGGTGAGACCTACCTGATTGGCGGAGCATTTGGCGTTGAGTCGATGTTATTCTTTGTATTAACAACACTGGTGGCTCCAGATGTAATGCATGATTCGGGCGAATGTGATTCATCAGCGGGTGTCTGCGGCCGTTCTTCCTTGATTTTTATATCCATCGCCAATGGACAATCTCTTGCATCTCGTTCGCTGCTCTCATATTCACCATGCTCAGTATCCATTTTAATGCCGGTGGTGGATGATGATTTGGTGCTACCATTTCGTGGCGCCAGCGCCACATTCGGTTGGTAGGATTGTTCATAGCGTTCACATTCGCTGATGCGAACAACACGTTCCGGATTTTGTAGAATTGGGGGCTCTTGGCTGAGATACGGTAACGCTGTTGACACGGTGAATGGCAAATGAGGTAAATGTTTTGTGGGTGGTGCTCCGATTGTACTGGTCCACGGCCGAAAGCCATGGTACGCATTTTGACGCTGATATTGAGCCATAAGCACTTGATACTGATAGTCCATGATGAGTTTGTCTTCGAATAATTTCGCCTTTTTCAACGGAATGTCCAACGGTTCTCGTTTGCACGGTGGTCGTAGTGACGTCTCTTCGATTTCAGGTGCCTGGTTGGTAACAAAAGAACGGAAAAAATACATGAGAAAATGTCGTACAAAAGTCTTAAGAGTCTTATAAAAATTCTTTAAATTCGCTACAAAGTATGTATGGAATCGATGTGCGTGATCAATAATTGGCAGTAAATTTTACTTTCATTAAAAATGCAAAGCAAATCGAAACAATTCGTCTGATCAGTGATCAGGAGCGCATTAAAATTTGTGATGTGCATCGCATTTGAATAATTTGACACATGTAGTTTTATGTGTTGACACGCGTGTCTCGGTTTCAGCGATCGATCGGATAAAATGTCATTGTCTTGTGGTAAACACAGTCATTGTGTATTCGATTTTATGCAAGCCATCAAATGCAAACAAATCGCCAAGTAATTGGCTTATGCTTGGCCCCCAATTATTTTAAATTCGGTGTTAAATATCGTGCCGTTGTTTTTCCTCTTTTGCAAGCGTCGTCGACTGGTGATTGGTTGCGACGGATTGTTTATTTGTCGTTCGTTGCAATTTAAATATGCATAAGAAGAAAAAAAGTCCGAAGAAGAAGAAGGCAAAATGTGCGTGCGATTTTATTGCATACTGCACTAAATATTCATTAAGAAAATGCAACCAAAAAGCCAACAACCTATGCTAATTCGCACTCACAACGGAAAAATAAGCAGTTAAGTGAAATAAATGTGCAAAATAAAATGCAACAACGCAACGCGATCCAAATGATATGCCGTGCTTTTTTTCTTCACTTTTCTCTCTCTCTCTCTGTGTGTTTTTTATTGGTGCAATTGAATTTGGTTCCCTTTGCGCGCATCGAATTGGGTGCTTGGAATCCGGCCGAGCCGAATGGTATATTTAATGATGTGCGCATTTATGGTAACGTAAACAAAATCCTGACGAAAACAAAATAATGCCAAAATAAAAAAAACAGCATTCGTGATGATGTTTCTGACGAGATTGAGCCATGCTAAAAGGCACAACGATGATGATGATGATCGTTCATTTTATTCATCGCAAGCCGTAATTTGCTAATTCTCCCATTTAAAAACACGATCTTTTCTTCGCCGAAAATTGAATTCGATCGGCCGATTCGAAGGAAAGCAAAAACAAGACACACAATTTCAGTTTCAATTGCAAATGAAGGCGAGAGAAATTGAATGACGAGATCTTGTCTTGTCGTTCCAAAGTGAATCGCACACTTTGGTGTGTCGGTCGAGTACAGATGCACTCTCGCCAAAGACTGATCCATACACAAAATAAGCCAACAAGATGATTTGTAGCCAACAGCAATTGCCATTTGCGCGAAGCGCAATGAAAGACCATTTGTACAATTGCTTGCACATCAACGACAACTACAAATGAGCCAATGTTTGTTCTAAATTTCACTACCATCTTTTCATCACCGCATCCAAACCCGAAGCAAATTCAATTGAAGTGGGCGCATGCATTCGCTCGTTGTGTGCACTTAATAAATTCCAAGGCGCATGTGAATTATTTTTTCCGCATTTCATCCTATTTTAAAATGTGAATCAGTAATTAAATCGTTGCTTTGTTCCAACTGATCATCTCTCAAAAGGTTACTCTTACTGCCGTCATTTTTCGCTCGTTGTTTTTTCTGGTTTTGTTTTTGGTGTCGTATTTATTGTTTTATCATGTGAATACGGTTTGTGTGCGCATCACGTTCAATAGATTCGGTGTGTCAAATGAGCATCGCGTTCTTTCTATCTCTCCCTTCCTCTCTCTCCTTCTTCCTTTCTCTCTTTCGAGCTCAAAATTTATGAAGCGAAGAGTGTTTTAAACGCGCTTTCTTCATCACACCATGAATTATAATACAATAATATAACAAATTTTTATTATTTCCTCGTTCTATTTATCGAATCGCATTTATTGTTGCACGGAATCGAGCAAATTTTATGCAACGGCTTAATTCTTTACTGAACACAGGAAAGAACAGTAGGACGATTGGAATATTTTTGTGGTTTTGCCGAGAAAAAAAAAACGTTAAATTAATTTATGATATGCGCTGTATGTCGTCAACACCGATAATCAATTTATTTGTTTGCAAAAGACCCACTTAAGCTGAATGGTCGTTTGCGTAAAGAAACTTGTTTGTCGAGTCAATAAATTGCACCAAAAATAGTCCATCTTACGCAGGTTGGAGCAAATCAACAAGAAATAAACTTTTTTCCGAATCGTTTAATTCACAATAATAATAAAAAACGTTCTGCATTCTTGTGCACAAAAGTTCAAGGTACACGCATTCCGAATAAACTCTGATTACACGCTGAATAAAAGGAGGACAGTTGTTATTTAGCGCCTTTGTGTATCGTCCACTTCACATATTAATATGAAAATGTGACAATTAAAATTAAGCCCGAAAAAATGTGTTCCCCTGTGTGAATTAAATGTCTCTTGGTCGTGCATCATTTGAGTCATTCTTTCTTCTTTGATCGTAAATTCAAGCGTAAGAATAAGTAAATCATCGGAATAAAGCAAACTAATTCATTGTCAACGAAATAAAAATGATGGCAACAACGCACTGGCATCGTTTCCGAGCACGTAGACAACAAATTAATTTTGCTGGCGACTATAATAGCGATTTTTTTTCTGTGCTACTCATTGTCGACGATGTCGTTGTCATCGTCGTCAGTTGCTCGGTGCGTTTTGTATGATTGTTCAACGTTTGAATTGGAATAAATCACAAACGATAACAACAAAATGGAGAGTTAAAAAAATAGAAGCAATGAAATCACATAAAAAATGTGTATGCTTTATCCTGCAGAGTCGTAAACAATAGAACATACTCGTCAATCATCCACCATCCATTCACACAACAATCCGCGCTACAATTTATATCCGATAAAAGCGCGTTCTTTGAAGAGAAAAAAAAACATAAGCATTTTCCAACTGTGTATAAAGCTTCACTGTCTCTTCCTTTTTTTTCTCCAGCGCATTTTTCTATTCGTCGAAAAAAAAATGTGCGAAATGTTCACGAAGCGCACGGCAGCGCCCGAACGAATAAAGATTCACCAAATTGATGGAAATCTACTAGGAATGAAGTTATGCATAGAATGTACGCATTAAAACACAATCATAAAGATGAAATATTGATCGAGCCTAAATACGCGACCACGAAAAATGGGCTGTTATATGGGCTTAGACAAAACGATAGACGACCTCTCTCTCTCTCTCTCGGTTCGGTTTTTGGCGTCTTCGTTCTTGTTTTTTTCGCCTTTTCTATCGTCTACTCTTTAATATTGCTGTTGGTAACATAAAAATTCTTTTTCTACCTCGAAAATTTATTGCACAATAAATTCTACTCAAAGACACAGGGAACACACAAATTTATGTGCTCGTTTTGTGTCCGCGTACGCGCGAGATAAAAAACAACAAAAACACAATCAAAAGAAAATCGGCAATTTGGTGACGGACTCATATTCTATTGACATTGAATCCGAAATTTCGTTCGCTAGGGGATGATGTTGAGAGTGCGCTCACCAAATCCTTTTTACTTTTGGTGTTGTGTGTTCGTTTTTTTCTTTCACCCGTCTTCTCCGTCGTGTTGTGCGCACGTGGAAATTTATCATGACAAGTTTTTCCATCAATCTTATTGAGACGAAGAAAACTTGCTGCGAAATATTGTGCTGCACGACATTGCCAACAATAGCGGACGACACAATGACATTGATGGCAATGACAATGCGCATTTTAGTGATTGTCAATTGCTTCTAACCGTCGATACACCGAACACAAGTCGATTACATCAACGACCAACGTTTTGTTAGATAAACTATACACACCGTAATGGTGTATACAGCTAGGGATTAAGTATGCGTCATTAGATGAGCTGAACGGAGAGGAGAAGAAGAAATTTATTGTTCAAGTTTTTGATGTTGTTTTATATTTGCAGTGGTTCGGCACAAAATCCGAGAGAGGAAAAAAAACGATAGGCCTAGAGAAGAGTCGTTAAGCACTTTGCTTCTGTTGCTGCTGCTGCTGCTGCTGCTTTTTTTATTTTCTAATATATACATTTGTAATCCTGTTATTTTTTCCGATTCCATTCCCGCAATAGAAACGTCGTAAAATGGAATTAAACGTTATAGATCGAATAGATGGTTATGGATTTGGTGTTGCCATAAAAGGAAGTTCGATAAATACGCAATACAATTAAGAGGCAGAGACCAAACGGCCTCACACATACATACACACACACACACACACACACACACACACGATCACATCATTTCTCGCTCGTTCACTCTATTGCTCGGCCTAGCTGGTCATATTGGAAGACGACGTTTAACATTTTAATCTGCCTCCATTGGTTCATTGAGTTTAATAATGAGCATTTCGAATGGGTCACGACCGCTCTTTTGTTGCTCTCTCGCGCTTCTCTTTCTATTGCTCAAACACGCATCCTCTCGCTTGCTTTCTTTATTATTCTTCCTTTCATCCTTACTTATACTCTTTCTCTCTCCCTCTCACTCTCACTCACACACTTATTCTCTTCCTCTAAATTCAAAACGGCACAGATGCTAAAATCACTTTGCGATGGAAATTCCTGTCGTTCACACTGTTTCTATGCATACGGACAAGTTTCACACTCTCTCTCACACGCACAATTTTGGATGGTACAAATTATTCTATTAGTGACTCGTATGTAGGCTCATTTTTGAGTTCACTTTTTCATTTCTTCTTTCTTTGTGACGTGATTTGTTGTACGATTTCATGCGCCAAATTTGTGTCAGTTGGAAAAAAGTCCCTACGCATATCTTAATTGCCTCATAGAATTGTTTATGTGCTTTCCGCATCGACGTTGATTATTGGAAATAAATTATTCATTGAAATATTAGGTGCTGGAAAAATGGTGCTGTGGTTTTCTTGGCATTCGCCGAAGGCGATTCAAGCCATTTTATTACTCTCGTTTGCATTTACTTTGACCTTCGAAGAAAAACCAAATCTCACTTTTGTTCGACTCAGAGTGGGCTTTGTACACACAGTGTGTCCGAGCAATGAATAATATTCAAAAGAATATTTCCTTGTTCGGGTTCAAGCGAACCGCATGCATTATTCTAACAATACTGCGTTGCAGAGAACGAAACAAAGTGAGAGAAAGCGTAATTGGCCAAATCATGGCAAATGTGGATAAATATTTTAACAAGAACGGGAAAAAAAACCCAAAATCAAATATTGATCCGTATGTAGGTCTGCAAATATCAAATATACATTTCGGTTGTTCGATGTACCGTTTTTTTCGGGTCTTTCCTTTATGAATGTAAAATATTTGGGTAGTTGTCGTGTGTGTGTGCTTCTTTTTCGCTAAAGGCATTACCAATCATATATGAGGTGCTGACGCGCGTGAAAAAAGGGGTTGAATTTCCAAGACTTTCACCGATCAAACAACGAAATCTACACCCAATTTGAAAAAAGAGAGTAACGCGGTAGAAAAAAATGGAAGCAAGAAATAACAAACAAAACGGAATGTGTTTTGTGTGTTTTTTTGTATGAAATATGCCATTCATCTATTCATATTCATATTTCTAAACAACATCTAAATCAACCACGTTGAAGATTCAATTTTTTTTTGTTGCTTGAGTGTTTGCTTCCGAAAGTGAAAAAAAAAACCGAACGATATAATAATTGCACCGAAGCCAAAAGCATTTAATAAAATATCAATGCGTCCCCTTTTTCAGGAAGGGACATTTCACGGAGAACAAACATACGCACACACACAACAACAAAAAAAACGCACGCAACACGGAACAAAATTGAACAAAACGGTTTTGCAGCGAAACAATCTTTTGAAGGACACAAAAGAAATACCGCTGTGCCCATAACTTTTTCATATTTTGGACTATTGCTTGATTTCATTAACGCTATTGGCGCACATACACGCATCATTTTTTCCTTTTTATTATGATTATTAACGATTGACAAGCGGTGTCAGTAATTGTATATAAACATGTGCGTTGCTAAAAACTATTTCATATGTAAAACCATGGTTCAATAGCAAATATTGTTTAATATAGAGCAAACAATAGAGAAAAAAAAGACGAAACAACGATTACGCACAGTCAATGACAAGGAATATAACTTTCATACGCAAAATAAACACATTAAAAATGTGTGTGTGATGGTTTTTTTTTCTTTCGGTGCGTACGCTGTTCCATCTCCATTCTTCAATGTGAATATGTAAGTGAATGGAATGAAAGCGATGAAAAAACGGAAAGGCGATAGATTGGGACAATGAAACAATGCTGAAATAGCAATAAGTGGCAAGGATCTAAGTGGCAAGCATGAAACAAGCGTCACTAAAGGCTTATAAAATACCCAAAACCAAAGCCATCCAATAGCTCATTTCCAAATGAATTGTTCACACGAAAAGACAACTTGGTGCCAGCCAATACGCAGCTCGCTCGATTCACTCTCTTTTCTCATTGTTTATTTAATGCTTTTTTGCTTCTCCTATTTGGCTTTTATTGAAAATCACTTAAAATGAAAATGGTGTTGATTTCACCGAGATGCGTCACCGTGGCGAATCGGAGGTAGAGCGAGTGTGTGTGAGAGAAGGAGAGAGAGAGCAAAAAATACAGAGAGAAAGAGTGACAGTGAGAGTATGAGCTAGCCATGGTGTCCAGTGTCCATTACCATATCAACATAATTGACAATGGTGTGAATTGTATGTATCTGTGCGGCTTTTCACTGTGCAAAATACACATAAACAAAGCAGTAAAAAGGACAATGTTATATAGATCAATGGAACAATAGTGAACACACAGAGTCCGGTTCGTATCATCGATGAAATGATTAGATGGCCGAAAAAAAGGACAAGACACAAATAAATGCTTGAACAGCAGAAAAAAAACAACGCTTTAACAGAAAAAATGAAATACGTGAGAAGGATCGAGAATCGCGAACAAATCACTCAGAATCGAATACAAAGCGGCCACATCACCGTGTATTTACATTTCAAAACTATCGTTTTTCGTTCGTGTCCGCGCAAATATCAATAATAAAAATGATTTTAGGGTTCGTTTCGAAGCATTAGTAATTTGATGTATGTGAAACTGGTTTCGCGAAGGTAGTACCCCTTTTCAAATGCTAGGCTCGGATCTCGAATAATTTTACGAACGAAAAGCCGCTTTTGTTCATAATTTATAAAAATGAATGGCTTCCAACTCATTCGAAATCACTGAGTTGATTTTCTAACAGCGAATTTCTATCGCCCAAAAACTGACCATTCTCTAATGCTCAGTGAAATGTATTTTGTGAATAAAAACGACACTGAATTCCAAAATGATCCCTCTTTTTTTCCTGCTGCGCATACCAAGGACAAATCAACTGAAACAGTAAATTCATGCAGGTTTTTCCTCCTCTCTCTCTCTATGTCTCGCTTTTTTTTTGCTTCTATTAAAAGTAATTCGTGAACATGAGATTTCCCGTTGTGTTGTATTTCGATCGCATTCCGAATGAGTCACAGTGTCATCGGACTAGAGGCGATTGGCAGGCGCACGATGTGTTTACAAATTTCACAAATGATTGCATATCATCGCCGTCGCGTATCCACATTATATCGTATGATAAATGTGCGAGGCCATATTCATTTGCAATATAAGCACATAGATAACACGTTTTATTTGTAGCGCGGCGACGACGACGATGGCGGCGGCATCATGTTCGGCATTCAATGTGTCGCTTTCTTCAACCTTCTGCATAGAACTTTTTTTCGTTTATTTGTTCGTTTATTCAGTGTGTCGTCCGAAGCGTCTCTAATTTCCATATGCGTCCAATGTTATTTGCTGTGTGTATGATTTTTTTTGTCGGTCGGTATGTTTTCACATTTGGAATACAATGCAAACATCCATTTTATTGGAGTGTCGGACAGATAGTGAAATGACATGACATGACAGTTTGAATTCATGTTCGAGAACAGCGCACAAAATGCGACGAACGAGAAAAAGAAGAATGGGGCAATATACGTATCCAGTGAGAAATGAAGAAAAACACGAAAAGTCATAAAGAAATGTTCAGAATAACCAGAAAAAAAGGAGAAATTATTACAGTGAGCAATGGAAAAAAATCGCATTTTTCCGACTCTACCGACAACCACAACAGAAATATGGAGAGAGAGAGAGAGAGAGAGAGAGAGAGAGAGAGAGAGAGAGAGAGAGAGAGAAAAACGACCAGCTCATTCATTTCAGAGCGACACACAATTAAATGATTTCATGGTGAAGAATAAAACGAAATTGCGTTTGCGCTTGGCGAGCACCAATTAGATTTTTGGTTTTTTTTTTTTTTTTTAATTCACATGCAAATATTCATTGAAATGAGCAAAACTAATGACAATGGAATCGTGAAATGGCAATAATACCTGAAATTTGTGTGCTTTTCGACTGAAGAAACAGAAGAAGAACGAAGAGGCGAGACAATGACAGCAGCAACAGTAAAGAGAAAAAAAAACCTCTAAATAATAAGCACATCAAGCAAAGAATACAAATGGCATCGGACGCGTTCGGACGGGCGCGCGCATGCACACACTATAGCGACAGCTCCAACATTAATATTTATCAAAAACACCAACAACAAAAGTCTGGGATACTGACGACGACGACAAATGACACCCAAACCATTGCGTGAAATGAATGACAGATAAACAAATATAACAACACACATACATGTTGGATATAGAGAAATGAACAAAAGAGAAAAACGGACACAGAAACCAAAGCGACCGACCGGGACTGGACGATAAAAAAAACGTTTTTGTGTGTGTGATGTGAAGAGACGAGATCCAGAGAAGTTTTTCGGTCATCAATGGTCAACTTTGCTTTTATTGCTATTATGCTTATTTATTTCATTTCCCTTTTCCCTATCTCTAAACCAAGTCGCAAATTTTGGTTGGTGTCTCTGTGTTTGTGTAATTGCATGCGTTCGAATTTGTCGAGTCGAGTTGAATTTGCTACTTTAATATTCGCGCCCGCGATTTCTGTTGCCCCGATAATTTCGAATCTCATTCTCTCTCTCTCTCTCTCTCTCTCTCTCTCTCTCTCTCTCTCTCTCT
>NW_022595245.1:3878456-3902467 GCF_009176505.1 Sitodiplosis mosellana
TCTCTCTCTCTCTCTCTCTCTCTCTCTCTCTCTCTCTCTCTCTCTCTTGCTACACTCTTCAAATGGTACTGATTCCGTAATGTCATTTTACCGATTCTCGTCATCATCATCGTCGTCGTCTTCTTCGTCTTCTTCGACTTTTGTCATCGTTGTCGTCGTTATTCATAAAAATTTTACGCGACATCGTCAAATCGTGAACATGGTCAAAACGAAGCGAAATGAAATGAATGGCTTTACATTTATTGCAATGACCGATCAAAAGACCACTGCACGGAGCGAGAGGGAGAGAGAGAGCAGTTGAAAGATATACCAACGTCAAAATTATTTGCGAGCATTTATTTATAAAACTTTATTCTTTTGTCCGAGCGTTTATTCGCGCGCTCACGCACTCCTAAGTTCTTGGGACGACCATTGGGCGAGACCAGAGTACAAAAAAGCAATTTCACTCGAAAAAGATTGACGACACACCGACCGGCCAAACAGAAGAAAAAAAAACGCAAACGAACGAACAAACGGCGGATTGCGCGAGCGAGACGACCGGAGTCAGCAAATAGACGTGAATAAAAACGAAATGAAAATAAAATCATTTACACGAAATGTCGACTTGCGATATTTATACATATTTTTTTGGGTGCTCTTTGTTTATTTGTTCATTTGCCTTGCTGCTGCGTTGCTCTTTTTTTTCGATTCCTCTTGCTGTTCGCGCGTATGTGTGTATGTGCGTGTAGTTTTTTTTTGTCCAATTTATTCTCACATTTCACATTTGCCGTGGCGACGTCTCCAACGTCAGCTATGTATCACAGTTTTATATTGTTTTTATTTGAATCGTTCGTTTTTTTCTTTGTTTTTTTTTCGTTGGTTGGTCGATGTCATGCTCATTCACCCAGAGCTACATAGCCTTTTTCATATTGTTTTCGATCATTATTATTTATTTCGGTACAGTTTCTATCCGTTCTAATGGCTTGTTTGTGTGCTGTGGCTGTGTGAGCATGATGCGTACGACATTATGACATCCACACACGAACCATCGGCAGCAATGACGACGGACAGCGACGATGGCAGCGGCAACCAAAGAGGGCGACAAACCGATACAAGATTCTTGATCTCTTAGTTACTTCGTCGCCGACACAATATTACGCGATGTCTGTACACGAAAGATAAGCGCTCGCGCGAGAGAGTCAGGGAAAGAGACACGGTCATCAGAAAATCATTTCTTTTGTCTTGATTATTATTATTCGCTCCCTATTTTGGATGAACAATTGTGTTGCCATCTGTACCATCTTCGTACTATTATTCCAAAACTTTATTTCTTTTTTTTTATGAGTACGTTTCTTTTCTTCTGCCTCCTGGAATCGTTCAGAATTGATGCAATTCCTTTATTGTGATTTCAAAACGTTCGTTCGTTGGGTGTGAATGTCAAATTCGACATATAAAATTAAAATGAGGCCGCATTAAGATGCAAAAAATATGTTTGAAATAGCGTTTTTTGCTCGCCGTTTTTCGTTTCTCAGGCAAAATGATGAGGAATGTACGTAATAAAATCATACATTTACCGAATGTAATAAAAATGGCGAAAAATACATCTGTGTTTTTCATTCGGCCCTTTCAGTCATGTTGCGCAAAGAGAGTGAACTTTCGCCGAATTGCTTTTATTTTCGGTCATTGCAATAAATCGGCGGAAAAATCGCCAAAATATTACACAATAATGAGTGCGCCCCGAAACAACACCGGTCAATTACACCATTCGGATTGATTTCCATTTCCTTTACTCTTTGGTGGAGCAGAAGAAAGACGAACGAAAGCGGGCCGTAATTAAAATTAAAAATGAGCACTCTTCGTTGGCTTACGACATAAACAAAGAGGCCGCTTAATAACTCGACCATTACGGCCAGAATATTCATATATTGTCCTGATCGTTAATATCCCGTTGGTTTTGCATTACATGCAGACGTGCCGAGAGTGAAACAGAATGACGGAGACAGAGTGAGCCATAAAGAGAAAGAGATATACCGAGTGTGTGTGAGAGAGACAGAGAGACGGTGAACAAGCGATCGTATAACAATTATCTGCAAGTAATGGTGTTCATTTGACATGAAAATTTGCGGTGCGATTGAAACAGACATCAACCTAATTGCATCGCATTAATTCTCCTTGTGGCTGTTGCTGCTGCTGTTCGAGTTGTGCACGCAATCTGCGCGCACTCGCTATCTCTCTCTCTCTCTCTCTCTCTCTCTCTCTCTCTCTCTGGTTCCGTTTGCTGTGCACACACACAAGCACAATCCAGCAAACAAATCTTAATCAATAAACTATTTTGTGTGTGCGAACGGAATTTCAAATGAAGAAATTGCAAATGCGAAGTGATAAGCATTTGCATCTAAAATACGGCTGTCAGATCCATCGATAGTGACTTGATTTGTACACAGCCTGAATGTCATTCCGAAAGCGAATGAATGAAAATTGTTCGTTTTGTGTGTGAAATTTTAGCGAACACAGCTTACGGCTGTTTATAGCACCATTTCGAATGCAATTTAATTGGTACAATAAATTTAGGCACATCGTTTCATCCTAATCCGAGTGCGACAACATTGCAATAATTATGGCTTGAGCTTTAAAACGTTTCATATGTGTGTGCTCCCCGTTTTCGCCTCGCTCTCTCTCTCTCTTTCTCTCTGCTCGATGTGAAAGCCAATAAAAACAACCAAATGGAAAAATTATTGTTAATAATATAACAAAGGTAATGAAAGCATTGATTCCACTCCCCAGATGAAGAAGGAAGAGCAAGATATCCCAACACGGGACTTAAGCTCAAGACTGGCTGATTTTGTTTATTGGTTATGACTGAGGATCGGATTGCTGTATGTGTTTTTCTTTTCGTCTTTTTAAATGGCATTGCAGTAGCTGTAAAACAGAAGCACCGGGTGAAGAAAGAGCGCTTTTAACACAGGAAACATATATCTTGTGTGCGTTTGTCTACGGGATCTGTGCGCTCAAATCTTACACCAGCAACAACAGTAACGGCGACGACGACGATGACAGCAAAGAAAAAAAGAGCAAAAACACAAAATAAAAAAGTATAAATCTACACATTGGTTATACTTTTCTTATTCCATCGTCGGTTGCACTTGTGACTGTTGTCGTCGTCGCTTGCTCACTAGTCATAGGCATTTTCCTATGAAACTGATACGGAATTGTCTCGTCAATAGAAGTTTGCCGCGCAAACACATCGAGCATGACAACAAGATTAAGAGAACAACGGATCATTCAGCATTTAATTTATCGCATTTATCAGACAAAATCGCAATGGCACTACCAACCGACGAAGACGACGACGACATGGTGCATCGTCGTCGAACAACAACAGGGACAGACACTCTTTCACTCGGCATTCGAACGAAATCGGTTTAGCGGTTGTATGTCGAGGCAAAACAAACGAAACGATTTGAATTCTTTGGTTTGTTACTGTTGTTGGCTGCTGCTCTTGCAGTTCGAATGTTAGAGCTCTGGTATTTTTTCCTTTAAATCGGCTCACTGTCTTCGCGATGCGTACTTTGAACGACAATTTAACTGCAAA
The DNA here is from genome assembly GCF_009176505.1 of Sitodiplosis mosellana. Lineage (NCBI taxonomy): Eukaryota > Metazoa > Arthropoda > Insecta > Diptera > Cecidomyiidae > Sitodiplosis > Sitodiplosis mosellana. The sequence continues at coordinate 3,882,028 of NW_022595245.1, forward strand.
CACACGAACAGAGAAAGACACATGGAGAGCGCGCGCGCACCACACCATACAAACCGATCGTTATAGATGACGTATAATTAACAAGTTCGCGTAGTACAAGATCTTTGACAAGATTATTTGTCGTTTTTTTTTTTATTTCGTTGTGCCACTGTTTTTCATTTGAATCTCTTCAACCGCTACACATTATGTTTTTCTTCTCTGATTCCGTCCGCTCTTTTTTGCTTTTGTTGTTCATTTACTCTTTCTCTCTCTGTCGATGTTGTTCTTTGCTCTCGAAAATGGAATGGAACGAAGGAAAAAAACGGCGTAGAAAAATTAAAGTGATCATTTTTCCATTGGCATTTGATTTACATTTCACAAAATTACTCGTGTTTTCGTTGCCATCCAGCTGTTCGGGTTCAGAAAATAAAACACAGGCGACCGCAACAAGCTGGCTGAACATTCGACAAAAACACGAAAGACCAAACGATTAATGAACAATTCGAGGAGGCTGGCACAAGCCAGAACAACATCGCCCCATTCTCGATGAAGACTTTGTAATTTGTTGTGACTTTGTTAAACTTGCTCGTTTAGAAATGTTCAGCTTCTTTTTTTTTCATTCTATCATTCCTTCTATTTTGCCCCCGCCTTTCATATCCATTTGTCGTACATGTGTTCATTTTAGCCACTTTATTCTTTTTCTTCTTGTCGAGAGCAAAAAAATTTATTTAACATAAATAAGCACAAAGAATCAAAGTCAAACAAAGTGTTTGATGTGAAGCGTAACTCCGCTCTGTGATGCAATCGCCAAAAAACGCCGTCCAAATTCATTAAACACAAAGAGAAAGAAAAAAAAATGAAAGAGAAGAGCTTTTTGATATTGAATATTTATTTCTTTTCGATTTCCTTTTCATGCGCGCGTTCTCACATTCGCATTCACTCTCGTGATTTGTTCCGTTCTTTTCTTCTCTTCATCGTTCCATTAAATTGGGTGAATTTCTATCGCAACTCAATTAATGCTTAATGCTCATAGTTTAATTCATTCTCGTCTGATTTTGAACATTAATTATTGGTTTGGCGTTTGCTTGTTTTTTCTTTCTTATTTTTGAATTTTCTTTCCCTTTTTTGCTTTACTTCACACATTTACTTCTAACGGAGTGACGAGAATCCAAATGAACTGAATAGAGAAAAATTTAAAGAAAAAGCGAAACGTTGTGATTATTTGCCAACAACTGATTTGATTAACTGTCGGCCAGTGTTCAGTTCAAAAGTGCTCGTCAAACAGAACAAAAACGCAAACCATTTCCGATCGAATTGAGATGCGTTGCATTATCACGCGTCTATACGTTGGAAATTCTTTGAAATAAGTAGCAACAACAACAACCGGTGTAGCCGTAGTAGTTGAAAAAAAAGTACACACAACAATGTAAACTAACGAGGTAAGTGCACGAGACGGCGAACACGAAGGCACTTGACGATAATTAAAAAAAATCATATAATTTTTTTCTCACATTTAATATTCTTAATGAAACGAGTCGCTGCGTTTTTTTTTCTTTTTTTTGAGAGAGAAAAAAGTTTGTAAAGAAAAAAAGAGAGAAGGAAAGAGAGCGAGAGCGAGAGAGAGCGAAATCAATAGCGCAAACTGCATACGGACGAATTAGTATGGAAATGAGTTTGAGTCGGCGCGATAGCAGCAGCGACAGCAACGCTGGCTTCGATCGTCTCTCTGTCTCTCACTCTCCATGTCTCACTCCCTCTCGTTCAATATCGGATTGGGTGATTGAGTATCAGTTTACTATTTATTAGAATTGATATATATTGATTATCATTCATGAGCTGTTGAAGTTCAGTCGTTAGTATGACGACGTAGAAGAAGACGACGAGCGAACGAGTAAGTGAGAGAGTGATGATTGATCATCAATGAAACGTTATCCGATACGTTTCTAAATGATGTGTTATTTATTATAAATTAATCTCGAATACAAACGATTCATTTATTTTATGAACGACCCGAGAGACATTTTATTTTAGCCGATCGCTGCCTTTTTTAGCCAATTATAATATACACAGTTGATTTGCATACCGAAAATGGTACATTCAATAAATCCACGCACCATATTTGGTGCGCTTGAGGTTAGATAGAAGAAAAAAATGTGTTTTCACATCATTTCGTTTCAAAGTCGAAATTAGGTATCGCTTTGTGTTGTTTTTCCTTCTACTTGTTTCTTATTTCAAAATTGAATAGAAAAAAAAAACTTCCATTCGAAAACAATGAAATTGCAAATGATGCTAACAATATGGATGTATTTTGTGAGTGTGTAATCCTTAATACTTGATAATAATCAGCCGTTTGAAATGTCGAGTGTTGTTTTCTTCGCGTTACAAATTTAGAATGGCAATGCTTCAATTTTTATTGGCTCCACCAATCAACCACTCTATAATTTAATATCATTAAAATGTTATTCTAATCACGTTGCTCTCCCTTCGAACGAGACCGCGCCGCAGAAAAAAAACCTTTCATCTTCTTCATAATGGGTTTGATTCATGGGGAATGGGCGTTTTTCGGTTGATGGAATTTTTCTCTATTTTGGCAGTTGGTCTCAATTAGTTTCCACATAGACAGTTGATCTATCGAATTACCTATTAAATAAGCGGTGGCCAACGAATAGAGTGGAGAAAGAGAGTACGGAATTGTGAGGCTGTTCGCCCGTAATCAAATTTTTTTGTCTCATATCGGAATCACTAATGATTTTTTTTTTCGGCGGTCGATGTTTGCTTTAGTCTATCACCGCGTGCGCGTCCACCTATACACGAAATTGCATGATTTAAAGCAGATAGAGACAAGAAGATGAAAAAAAGTAGCCAACCATCTCTAACTCATCCTTGTTGCTTTTTTTATCTACTTATACTAAACATTTGCGCACGAACGTTTGATTGACGCCAAAATCTACTTGGGATCCAGTCACGCGCTTCCAATATAATTTCAATATATATAATACAGCAAACGTGTAAAATGATTTTTTTTACCTTTTTTGCCTTTTTTGCGCTTGAACCACTTTGAAATCTTCCATTTCCTGGAAGTAAACATCGTCGGTCAAAGCGGTGAGACAGTCGTGATAAATTTATGGATATACTATCAATCTTGCTGAAGCGATTTTTTTTTTGCGCGACTATTAAAAAATTATTTTGCTATAGATCAAATGGATGCGGAAGAGAGCGAGAAAAAAAAGATGGTTTTAGAGGTTTGGCATTCTGATTGATTTGGAATGAGGCCCAATCGCACGCGCGGGTCACGTTGGATACACAGGATATGTATATTCTGAGCGAAAAATCACCGAGCCATCAATGTCATTGGATTACATCGATACGTGCAAAACGGCACATTTTCAAAAAACCAGCCACCGAAATGTGTGCGATGATGCAACCACCAGCAGCCAGAGCAATAACCAACAACACGTTTTTGGTTAATTTTTTTCCTCTTTCTCTCTCTTTGTTGGTCGTTTTTATTTGCATTCACACAATGTTGCGCTTGATTGTTTAGGCACATGGAACCGAAGAGAGAGGAAAAATTTCGAGAAAATCGAGTAGCGTGAATGACGAGATCTATCAAACCAGTTTTTTTTCTATATATATTTATCTAACATGCATCAAAGAACAGTTTTTTGATTTGCTTTGAACTGAATGGATGATGGTGTAGAAAGAGCCAAGAGGAATATGATTCATACATGTTCAATCGAGAAGCAATGGAACAACGACACACACACACGAAAAAACTGGTAAACACCAGAAATCGCTTGTTCATTGCCAAAAAAAGAGCGTACAACGGAATAGAGAGAATATCTATAGAATTTCGTATCCTTTTCTTCGTCAACAAAAACCGCTGCGTTGCGATTTTATCAAAACTTCATTTATTGTTCGCAGCCCATGAATTCGACTGAATGCGCCGAATTTTTTCGATCCAGAAAAAAATGGCTCAATTTAAAGCGAAACTCTTTTGAATCGAAAGTTTTATGCGTGAGTTGGTCGGAAACCATTGGTGTGCAATTTTTTTCTTCATTTTTTGGCCTAACGGAAATTAGGAGGCGCCACAATGAAGAAACTTGCGCTAGATCTTATTTCTTCTCATAAGAAATTTGCATTAGATTTGACCTAGGACGACAACGATGTTGAAATGGGAGCGACATTTGGTGAAAGGGAAATAGACGTAGAGAGAGAGAGAGAGAGGGAGAGAAATAGATTCTATGTGTGTTTTGTTGTGTGTTGCGTTTTCGTTTTGCATCTATTAATTTGAATAATGAAACAGTGAAAAAATGAACCCTCCTTAGAATAAAATGCTCGTGTTTTGTCCTCATGACGATTTCGAAAGAAAAAGGCACACACACACACACACAGAGAGAGAGAGAGAGAGAGAGAGAGAGAGAGAGAGAGAGAGCGAGAGAGAGAGAGAGAGAGGTATTGAGAGTCGCGCAATGGACCCTTTGAGACGATGATGCTGAGAGCCAATAGCCATGAAGAAAGAGCCAAAGATCATTTCCAGATAAAACTGGTCATCTAACCGATCCGGTTGAAAATAGAGAAAATAACTGCGCAACACCCTTTTTCCCTCTGTCATACACACACGCAATTGAATACAAAGTTTTCTAATTGTTTTCCTTAGCAACAATGACTCTTTTATTCGCATTTGACCATTAGAATGAAAACATTTATGAGCTGGGAGAGCGAGAGCAATAGAGAGATGTGTGTTAGATGGAATATTTGACAATAAAAAGTGAGCACATTTATTTATACGGTACATATAAATGGCATAGTAAATGCGGATTCAGCTCCATAGTAGTTAGAGTTAGTTTGGTCTTGGGAAAATGTAAAGAACTGGAAATTTACGATCGAAATAACATGTAATTAAAGGAGTGATACCATCCATTCAAATCCAAACCATTTCATTGTATGCGCCAATAAATGCTTCTTCTTTCTCTTTTTGATTATGTCTCTCTCTGGATTCAAACGTTTTTTTTCCTATTCATTCTCTCTATCTTTCTCTATGGATTTCAACCGAACGGATTTACTCTTGTCCCATCAAAATTGAGTAGAAAGTTCTGTATCCATGAGACGCGAGCCGATTGTATTCTCGATTCAATAAAAACATTGTGAATCCAACGCATTCATTAGTTGGTTCGCGCATCTATTATTAAATAAATACTATACTCGAATATATGGAGAAATAAAAATAAATTCAAAATTCAAAACACTCGCTCGCATAACACAAAAATCATTTTGAATGGTAATTTAATCCTCATCTCAATGAAATATCACGACATAGCGCGCATTTATTATTGCATTAAAGAGTTTTATTGAAAATACACAAAAAAATGAAGAAAAAAAAACAAAAAAATTTAGACGAAACGAATAGTACTAAAAACGGCAAAACGAAGCAAAACATAGACAAAAAAAAAATATTTCGAATATATAGTTGAAAGACGTTCGCAAGCCGTTAGTGTTATGCTGTCTTTTTTTCGGTGATGTTGATATTTCCTTGGCCTTTTGAAAAACGTTTCCATCGCGTTTGCTCTGGCAAAATATTCTACACGACCATCGAGTGAATCGCGCGCGACTTAGAGCTGCTGAGAGAAGGAGGAATGAATCTGATTTTTATACTTTGTTCAGTCATGTTCCGAGCTACATACACACATACAAATACAGCGTTTTCAGTTCTATTGCTTCGCACAAGTATTTCGGATTGACTTTCAACGTTGTCGTTTCGTCTTTACACGGTTTCAATCTTAAATGGTCTTAATATTACAACATTGTTGCAGAAAAACCCAAAGAGATATGAACAAATAGTGGAGAGAAAAGAAAAACATCGCGATCGAAAGAATTAAACAGACAGGCCAAGAGGAAATCAGAGGTAAACAGCAATGAAATGAACGAAAAAAACGAAGAAAATCCCGCAGCGTAGCAACATTGTTGTGTTCTTTAACACCAGTGCCAGTGTCAGTCAAATGCGCCTTGGCCGATACGTGTGTGTGTGTGTGTGTTTGTGTTTCAACAGATCTTTTCATTTCGCCGAGCGCTTGCTCGCGCACGGCAAATGCAAATGCTAATGTGAATAAATCGTCAATAAATTGAATTTCAGAATTATGACATTTTATTAAATGAGCGCGGCAAACATTTTGAGCCCGGTTTCGCATTTCAGAACATTCGCCAGAGAAGACACACACACCAATGGAGGAAGTAAATTATCAAGCAATGTTCTGGACATTTTGTGATGTCTGATCTGCCGACGGCGACAAACAGCGTACAATGTTGTTGGCATCATTCGTGGTCATATGAAAGGTGTGATGATAATAACGTGCATACACACACAGCAAGCGCAGAACGTAATAATTAGAAACTAGAATTTCGTTCGTTTTGCTGCGAGCATGGTTTTCATTTGTCATAAAGAAGGGTGCAAGTCAAATAAATTTCATGCTTGATGTTGTTTCACCGAGATGAGAGAAAACGAACAGAAAAAAAACCAAACAACACTAAAACGGACGCTTGAGAAAAACTTCATTAATTAGTTTGGTTTTCTCTGTGCTCTTTTGCTTAAGCAATGTCAAAATATTGCGATTCCTTTGACAACACCGTGGAAATTCGTGTGCAGATAGACGGCGACAATAGTCATAATCGTGTACTGAAATCACTGCCGCTGCTGTCGTCGTCGTCTTCGTCTCCGTTGCCACCATCAGCAATGTGCAGTAATTTCTGATGTTCATTTATAATACATGAATTGCATGTTCAATTTTATTCGCGAGCCGGTTTATTTTTTCACTCTTGTTTTGGGTGAATTTAAAAATTTCAAACGAGAGAAAGAAAAAAAACAGCGACGCTTGAATTCGCCTTTTTTCAGGTTCATTTCAGCATTTTTTTCAAAGTAAATTTTAATGATTCACATTTTTTTCATTGTTTTAAGGCGCAAAATGCAGAGAAAGAAGGGAAAAAAAGCGCCGCGCGACAACGGTGCTGTTGCTGCTGATGATGATGATGATCGTCGAGTCAGTGGTCGTCTTTTGCGAATCAAACGCGAAAAAAACGAAGATATGAACGCACTAAGCAATAAAATAATTGTGAGCAGCGCATAAACAACAGACATTCAACAGCAAAAAATCTCTTATGTAAAAATGGTTCTGCGCCCCGGAGAACCAGGAAAAACATAGCGACAATACAAAGCACCAACAACAATATACGATGACGACGAAAAAAAAAAACAGTGAACAGTGAAGAGAATGAATGCAACGAAACGACAATGACGACGACGACGACGACGAAAAATAATGCCGGGGAAAGAACAAAAAAATGTTAGGTAATGTTATCATGGAATCATCATAGTGAGTGCAAGCGCAAGCGAGTAGTCTCGTCGTTGAGGTCATCGCACTTACACACAATGTGTGTCTTCTGCCTGTGTGTCTTCGTCGACCCGACGTCGCTCGTCGAATGTTGTTGCATTCGTAGCCGCTTTTGCTGCTGTTTTTGTTTCTGTCGACTCTCTATCTCTCGGTGCATATCAATTGTGTGGTCATTGCATCGTTTGGAGTTCGTTGCATTAGCGCGCCACAGCGAAGAAGAGTGAGTGAGAGAGAGAGACAGGGACAGCCCGACGCTTTTCATTTCCAAAGCGAATCAACAGCAACAACAACAATTGAAGAAAATGAGAAGCAACGAACGAACGAAAAAAAAAAATATGGGCCGAGAAGAGTAAGTGAGAAGAGAGTGAGAGACAGTGAGGCGAATCTCAAAAGTCTGTTGTTGTTTGAATGCATCGAATGCAGTATCCGTTGCATACGCAAGTGATATTAAAGACACGTTTATTCAAAAAGGCACACGGTCATTCTCGTCTTTTGGTTCTTGCAGAGAGCATCGAACCAAATGCTCGGCGTTTTTTTGTTTCTTTAGCATGAACGAGAGGGAGCGAGAGACAGAACAAACCGCTTAGCACACTAAGTTGAAAATACACACCGGAGAGTGTATGCATTGTGTATACAATGATGCATACAGACATACAAATGCAATGCCGAACCACATGGAACATACAAAATGCAGCGTCAGTCATCGTAATCAAGGTACACACACATATTCTGAATCGAATTGAATGACTTGGGAAACGGGATAGTTTCGATTTAAGAAGTAAATTATCGGTTGGAATAAGTGGGAAATTAACGACACAGAATATATATATATATAAAAACATACGATGCACCAAGTGCAAGACGGACGGAAGACAGAGTGAAAAAATGAACAACAACAACAAAAAACGCGCATCAAAACGCTGAAATTGACGACTGGGCTCCAAATGACTGCACACAAAATGTACAATAAATGTTTGAGATTTTGTTTTGTAAGCGCTTTCTTTTGTCTGGCCCTCTGTCTCCCTCTCTCTGGTTCGATGTATTTTTTTTTCACTTCGGTGTGTATATGTTATTTTGATTGCCGCAATGAACTTTTCTCGCTTGGCCGTTGATTGCCCGCTCGCAGCACTACAGTCGGTGAATTCGTCTGCATGCAGTGTGATCGAAACACGTGAACTTTTGGGGCCAACACAAACAATAAATGCGCGCAATGATACCTTTATGATGTGCACAGTTGCATTAACCAGTTTTTTTTTGTTCGTCTTCTTCGTACTTTTCGTGTTCGGTTGTGCTTTTTCTTTTTCTTAAAATCTCTCTCTCTCTCTCTCTCTCTCTCTCGTTTTCATTCGCTCTCGTTCGCCTAAGTTTATTGTTCGGTTGTGCGCGTTTTCATTATGTATCGGTTGCTTCTTTCTCCTTCTCTGTATGTCTGTGCCGCTTTTGGTTGTTTTAAATTAATTTTCAATTATCGGTCAATTTTCTGCTGCATTTGTTCTTTGTATTACATTCGTTTCTCTGTCATGCTCACGTGTTGCGTTTTCTTTTCCTGTTGGCCGATGTGTTTGTGTGTGTATGTGTGTGGCGCGAGATGCGCTGCTCTTGATGAAGTTGAAGCGTTTTCATTCGCCAGTCGTTTTCTTTTCGTTTGTGTTTTTTTTCTTTCTATAAATCGAAGCACACGTGAATAAGTGAATTTCATTATGATTGCATGAAAAACGCGTCGATAGACGGTGCCAACGGAATGGAGTAGAGGAAGAAAAAAAGGCATTTAGAGAAACGATCGAGAAATCGAGAACGACGCGGAGTAGCTCGAGAATTTTCAAAGAAATGGCATTCACATGTATCTATTGACGCCGATACAGGCCATTTAAACACTGTGTTGTTTTTTTCTTCTTCTTCCTATCTCAAACTCACGTATTCCGACCATCGATCCGATCCGTGGCATTTTTATTATCACATATGATATGGCTGCTGCTCTCAACCATCGCCATTCAACATTTTATCTGACGGTAAAATATTTAATTGCCATACACCTTTTGATAAATTTCTTCAATGCAACCAGTCCACCCATTCCAATCCACTTTCCCTGACGGTGCCACCATTCAATCGAGCTCGTCCGCTCACTCTTCTCCATGCAATCAACAAACTATCATCTTTTCTCAAAGTTTTTGTTTGATTATTATAAATATTTTCATTCTTTGAGAATTCAAAACATAAAAACATTCTCAAGAAAACAAAAATGTGAAACGAAATGTGTGCGCATAGGAAAGAAGAAAATCCAAATAGGAAATAAATAATTTGTGGTTGTGTTGTTGCTGTTGATGTTTGCTGCGTGTACGTACATCTGTATGGCTGTGTTTTTGTTTCTTCCGTCTCTATCAATATGCTAATCGCAAATAAATAAAAGACTCTCTGCTTCATATTTTCATTTCGATCGAATCGAAGAAGAGCCCAGAAAATAAATTTAAATTAGTTGAAACAGCATACGCACATCTGTGTGTGTGTGTGTGAGAGCGTCTGGTGTTTTTGGACAATGTTTTTTTTATTGAGTTTTATCACGTTTTAGGACGCACACCACTGTCATAATTTATGCTCGAACGAAAAATTGAAATCAATGAAGCAAATGCGCATTTGGTTCCACCATTGAATCTTTTTTAATTTACGCATAAGCGGATCGCTTTTTAACGATACCACAGATGCAAAGCAGATGGGTCACAAATTCAAATACCTGAAACTTTTATAGAAGTGGTATTCAATTTGATGCAATCAAATAAAATCAAGCACTATGTTGTCTACATGTCGAATCTACATTTCGATTCATAACATTTATACGTTCTTTAATGTGAAGCAGCTGATTTTTTTCTGGATGAGCAACGAAAAAAAAAGAATGTCGATGACGAATAAAAAAATTGTGTCGTTGTAGTGATTTTCGGTCGAAGACGAAAGAGAAAAAAAAACTCAATTCGTCTAACTGTCACTTGATTTGTTGAGGTAAACGACGCCGATTTTACCCGAGTGACAGTTTATGTGCGTGCTACTGAATCATCATCACACGCGCATATTTTTATATATGCTATGACAGATTTCCCAGTGGAAATGTGATGGGGCCACTCAATCATTTTAACTTTCCATCTGATTGAGACAAAACCATAACACATTTTCGGGGCGTTGTTGCTGAGACCATATCGCTATGTTATTTCCGTTCATTCTTTCATGAAAATAACTGCATACTTTTCCGAACCAATTAATTATAAAAGTCATTTCGGTTATTCGATTCTCGTCGCTTGTTGTTAGTTTTATATTTATTTTCTTGACAGTGGCGGCGACACTGCATTAAATCCATTGGATTTTGTTGTTCTTTCCGAGATGCGTGAACGAGGAACGGAGAGAAAAAGAGAAAAAGAACGAGCGTAAAGTTCACAAAATACCAAAACATACTCAATTTGAAGTCATGTGTACTGTCACACATTAATCGCACATCATTAAATTTACAAGCTCAAACATTCGTGTTGTGTGTGTGTGTTTTTCTTCTTGAGAGAACGAGCGAGAGACAGAGCAAAACATTTGATGCTTAGCAGATATCAAATGATATTTCATCACGGTTGTTGTTATTTAGAGCCATTTCTCTGTGTCGAGCGAGAGAGGAGAGCGATATATCGTGCATTTTCGGAGTTGATGTTGATGCTGCTGCACAAGTTATATAAACATCATTATCGATGCTAAACAAGGCACCGTTGCCGCCACCGCCACCGCCACACCAAAATGTCAGTTGGCAGCTGAATTTATGGTGTCAATCTTGACTTATTTCAAGTTGGTGTTTTTGCTGCTGACACATTTTTTTTCCTTTCTCCTTGTTTTCGTTTCTTCTTCATCATTGGCCCGAAATGACAGTTCTGATCAATCGAATGGTTTTTCCATTTTTTTTCCATTCTATTTTCACATCGCCGAAACCCCTCCAACCATTTTAATAGCGACCAAAAATGAAGAAAATTCCCATTTCTGAATCGTTGCCAACGAAAATAACAATGGAGGCAACGGCGTCGGCCGTTTTCGAAAAATGGAACATTCATCGAAACCAACAAAAACACAAACAAATGGGAAAATCGTTAATTGACTGTTTGTAGTGTTATTACAACAATTAAAATTTCCGCACCAAATGAGAGTAGATTTATTCGATGGAAAGCCAAAATGAAACAGAGAGAAAAAAAAAACGGAGAATGTTCTGTGAATTGAAGTCAATGGGGAAAAAGACTGGCGAGATTAGTTCCTATAAATCATGGTGTTGGGCGGCTACGTTTATTGGATTGAGCAATATATGTACGTTATGAGTGTATATGTATTCCAAGTGTCCAAATTTGACAGCCAGCCCTGACTGTTCTTTGACTTTGACACAGCCACAATGTGCGTTATGTAAACAGAAACACACCGAAAAATAGAGAGTGCGGGAGCGAGAGAGAGCGAGTGAGAATTCGTAACGTTTCAAATCAAATTGCCAAGCAGCCAAAGCGTCAACATTTTGTCACTGCTGCACATCATTTCAGTTGTCGAGAATGGTTTTTCGAAACACAACCGCCGCACTATCAATCTCGCACTAGTGCTCGAAATCGAAATGTCGAAATGGCTTTTTGATTGGTTGAAATGCGGAATATATCACACTCACATATGGGATATTATTCAACGCCGAAAAAAACCCCATTAATTTTTCGTTCTATTTTTTTTTGGAAAGAAAAAAACTCGTCGACATTTGATAATAATTCATTTATTGCGCAGTTGAAAACATTCCGAAAGGAAACAAAAAAACGATTTGTGAACAACAACCACTTCAACGAAAATAAGAATGAACATAAATATTTGTTCGACCACTTAATTCCATTTCACTTTGGATTGCGCACATATTGTGTGGAATGCGATTACGGTCGAGACGGTTCGTGTGTTTATGTGTGTCGAATTTCCGCGATTGCTCTCTGCACACATTCGATTCAAACTCTGATGTGCCGAGTGTTTTTTTTTTAACAAGGAGCTTGATCCCTGGAATATAGATCACATTACGTAATTTTACTACTACAACAACAACAACAAGAACCATTTGAATTTGCTATTCAAGAATCATTTAAATCGTAATATTGCGATCACTCTCGCACTCTCACATTCGTCGGCGGGGCCAGGTCTTCTTGGAAAAAAAAATCTAATCAAGCCTCCCCATTCCTCGAACATCAATTAGATTCGGATCTGTTATTGTTGTTGTTGTTTTTTAAATACGTGGAATGAGTAATTGAAACATTTAACTAAATCACAGAGCGAGAGAGAGCTTAAGCTCTTTTGAAGCTGACGCTAAATGCACATAATTTATCGTGTTCTCAACACTTAAAAATTGTGCACAATGAAAACGCGAATGCCCATAGCACAAACGTTGCATTCTTTTTGGCGCACCGCGGCAACAACAACAGCAGCAACGGTGGTGGCGGTATGTGCGAGGGGGGAACTTTGCGAGCTCTCATTGTTTGGATTTTAAGCGAAGAAAATAAAAAACAAACACTCAAATTCAAAAAGAACAGAGAATTAAATTGGCATAATTCAATGCGAAGTAAATGATTTGTGTTGTGGTGTGTGAATGCGAGTGCGACGCTTAAAAAAGAAAAACCTTGAAATATGGAACGGCATAACAGCGAAGAGAAGAGAAAAAAAAAATTCAACACAACTCAGAACAGAACAGAACAAAACCAAACCAAACAACGTGTTTGGTTTGGATATTTCTCACTTCCTTTCCTTTGTTGTTTCATTTGATTGAGAATTGCACTCGAAACGTCGAAAGAAATGTGCACACTCAAACGCTTTTGAATGGAACCCGCTTGCGCGCGCGCGAACTATATACTCACATATGAAAAATTTGTATTAAAACTGCAGAGAGAGAGAGAGAGAGAGAGAAATCTGTCTTGGCTTACACTTACGTCGGTTGGTTGTTTGGAAACTTGAACACAGCCCAAATGCCTTTTGGCTATGTGGACAGAAATTGTCATTTTAGAACAAAGCGTATCAAAAATGTGGCATATTTTGTTGTACACAAAGAACGATCCGGTGGCTTAGCGTTGTTGCTGCTGCCGCTGCTCAGGCTCGACATCCATATTCGAGCAAACTGACAAATACGGAGCAATTAAGTTAATTGGATCAATTTGATTTTGAACATTGCCGCATTACGGTAGTTCATAGAGTGGTGTGGTGATTCGTCGGCAAAATGAAGAAAAATTATGAAAATCTTTCGCAATTCCGTCTGTCATCAAACACTAAAAAGTCAAACACACAAACAGTGAAAAAGCAAAAGCGAGAGAGAATTGAATTGAGCGTGCATTGAATTGTACATTTGCTGTGTGGTAAGGCATCTATGTATTGGACCAAACTGCACTGGCAGTTTTCGGTGCTGGCTCTTATTTACATTTTTCATGGATATTACCAATTCAGTTTCATGCAAATGGAAAATTTGATTTATAAACCCATTTGCTCGTTCGAACGACGAAAATTCAACAACATCAACAGCAATATCTCTACAAACACAGCGAGTGCATTACTTTTGGCGTTGTTGAATAGAACGGCACTTGCATAATTTGTTGTTGTGAAGTTGAAAAAAAAACACAATTCGTACTCTATGAAATATTCAATGGGTATGCAAATTAAAACAGACAGCAAACACTAATGCGCCATAACCACACGTAGCCAGTCAGGGAAAGTTTTCGATAATTTTTCATGCGCATTATTGCCACATCCCAAAAATATGATAAATTGAAATGCATATTATGCATTCACTTTGCACCAATTTGTTGTTAAGTCGTTGTGGCGATGTAATTTTTCGTCACAGAGAAAGAGAGAGAGAGAGAGGAGGAGAGCGAATAGCTTAACTGATTCTCGGCATTCGATAGCTGATTCCCGGCACTCGGCACGCTCAATAGTTAAAACTTTGACTTAGTTCGTTTCACCCAGAATGTTTGACAATACAACGGCAACGATGGAGTTGATCGAGTTTGCATGCAAAAACTTTGCATTCTGAGCAGATAGAGAGAAAGAGTATATCGCAAGAATGAATATTTGTCAACTGGGCAAGCGAGAATGTGAAATGGCTAAAAGACATGAACAACGCGAACTGCACTCAACAAAAATAGTAACATTGTACTAAGCGTTGCTGCTGATCGCTGTAGTCGTCGTAGTCGTCGTCGACTCGGCATCCAAAGCAATCGCACAGAAAATGGCAAATATAAAGCAAACAAGAATACATGTTGCCCAGCAAATCGTAACAAATAAGATGCAACGAAAGACACAACACAACACCGTGTCGAGTGCTAGGTTTCGCAGTACATAAAAGTCAAAAGTGCATCGGGCGTATGAGCACCGACAAAAAAAATCAACAACTGAATCTCTTTCTCGATTTTACAAAATTTATTGTACACATTATACAAACACATTTTTTTTTCGTTCAGTTTCTGTTCGTTTGGTGTGGTTATTCGGTTGGATTTGCTTTTTGTTGCCTCGTTCAAAATTCATTTTGCCCCGTTAATGTGTTCCTTTCCATTTTTTTCTCTCTCGTCATTGTTCATGTACGTGCTTCAGCGAATGAAAATATGAGTCATGGTAAAACGAATTAAATTTAATTAAAATCTAGTCCGATTTGAAGCGGCTCAAAACAAAAGAACGTGTGCATTTAGCGCGCATGCGTTTTTTCTTCTTCTTTTTCGACGACATACAGTTAGCTGAACTCGCCGCGTACACATTCAGAGAAAAAAAAGAAAAGAAACAAAGTCATTGCAGTTTATTGCACACAAGACAACACACACAGCCTAATAATAACAACATCCAATTCAAGTAATTTGTTGGTTATTCTTCTGCACTTAATGACTCAATATTATGCGGTTGCCATTTTCGGTGACTCGAAAGCTACTCGGAAACAGCCATGAAAAACAACACCAGTGAGTGCAAAAAAGTCAAAAGTTGCAAAGCGTAAAAGAGTGACGACGACGACGAAGAATCAAGCGACAGTTAAATCTGATAGCTTGATTTTGCCACTCTGTGCGCGCTCGATTCCTGCGAGATACGTGTGCAATGGGAGATTTTTTATTTTTGGTTTTGTATAGCTAGCTGCACCAAGTGAATAAGAGAGAGAGAGAGAGAGAGAGAGATCCACCAAATCACCGACTACTATCAACAAAAACAACGGCGAAAGAAGAGCGCGTCGTAAAAAATAAATTTTTCATAATTTTTTTTACCGTTTCTCTGATTTCATCTTGAAATGTTTACGGTGCATTTTAAGTGCGCCTGTGCGCAACATTTTTTTCCCTTTTACTATTATTGTGAAGTAGGAAATTGCAACAGCAACACCGAGAAAAAAGGTGATGAAATGAAGGAAAAAAAATTTCGAAAAAAAAACATCACCAACATTTGGAATGGTATTTCACAAGAATCAGAGCCGCGAAAACGCGTCACCTATCATGGCAAATCTGAAATGCACAAGTGACAAATGCACGTCACACACTCACTTTGAGACATGCCGACAGCGTACAGGAGCGCCTCGCAAAAATTACAAATGTTTCAACTCAATTTGAGTAATGAATGTAAATTTTTGATCTATTATTCGTCAAGTTGCAAACGAAATGAGAATGAAAAAAAAATCAGCGGAAAAAATGGCAGCAGGAGGCAGAGGTGGAGAGAGAGATTTGGAATTTGACTGAAACTGCACACCGCACATAGCAGAGCGCGCGCAAACAAGATGTAAATTTTCTGTTTATACATCGAGATAAATGGCTGCACTCTCGCTGCTGACTCAAATCGACAGAGAGAAAAAAAAAGATACATTGAATGTGAAACGCGCTCAGGATTTCAGGCCACGTACATTCGTGTGTTTGTATGCCTGCGCGCACCCGCTCGTTTGCTCGCGATGCAGTGATATGAAATAATATTTGCGATATATTTTATTGTGCGAAAATAACTGCCTTCATAACACACGGTGAACCAAGAGGGAAAAAAAGCGCTTCGAAAATATGAAATGAAACGGTAAAAATCTTTTACAAGAACTCACTCGGACTATCACACACACAGCCAAACGAGCGTCGAACACGATCTTGGCGCGCACGGGCAGGCGCTGCTTTTTTCCCGTAAAAATAACGATCAAAATCACTGCACAATGATCTCTCTGTCATATGAACAAGCACATAGCAGGCGAAAAAAAAACCAGGCGCTGCAAAGAATGAGCAAATCGGTGGCACACACATACGCCATCGCTGCTGCTGCTGCCTCAGCTGCAATATGAGTAAAATTCGCGTACTCTCTCGCCATGTAAAATTTTATTATTAGCTATTGTTTGTATGATCTGGCGACTACATGAACGAGAGATAAATATGACGATATGATATATGATTATTATGACACACAACGACGACGGCGACGGTGACGGCGACGACGACAACGACGACGACGACGACGACGACGACGACGACGACGACGACGACGAAAAAATGCGCCCGGCAAGGAAAAAACAAAAGCAAGCAAAAAACAAAAGCAAGCAAAAATCGCAAAGAATACGATTCAGAAGGAGAAACGGTGTGCTGTTGTTTTGTCGCATGCGATACGAATTGGGAGATCCAGTTACATGGTGTACACACACAGGACGTGCCAGAGAAAGCGCGCGCGATGAAAAGCGACGAAAAAGAAAGAACCGAAACGACCGCAATTTGATCGATCGAAGTAAATCGTGTAGCATAAATTTCACAATCTCATTTTAAGATTCGCGTAAAATTGTGTGTGTTCGGTCGGTGAAATTCTATCGGTAAACACATCTCCATCTCTCTCTCTCTCTCATGGCACAACCAAAACATATTCATTTTCTATTCTTAGGAAAAAATGGCAAGGCAATTGAACCTTTAGCTGTTATGCGAGCGAGCAAGTGCGAGCGCGCAATCTAAACAACGAAAATCCGTCGTTTATTTTGCATACAAATTAAATGGCCAATACAATTGTTGTGTTGAGCGAATGTGTGCGCTCACGCTGATGTTTAAATACCAAACTTTCATTTGAGCATAAATTGAGTGCGCGCTCGTTCGCCTCCAATGGCGAGGGAGAGAGAGAGAGAGAGAGCGAGAGAGAATGAGAGATGTGACATGATATGACGAAAGCGTGTGCAGCGTCTGTTTCAAAACGCATTATGGGTGCAATGTACTGCAACGCCATAAAACTACAATGATGTTTGTGCACTGGTGCTGCTGCTGTTTTTCAGAATTTGCGAGTGCCGAGTGTGATAATAATATTCTCCCGTAATTGTTGGTCCCCAATGTTGTGTGTGTGTGTGTGTGTGTGTGTGTTTGGGGCACAACACGCTTCGAAATGTTCGTCAGTGTATATCAATGACCTTTTGAAATTTTTGCGCGTATTATGCGCATCGTGTACAATTGAAAAATTTCGCTCGGGTGGCGGACGCGCGCGCGTTGTACACTTTGGAATATAGTAGTAGCACATTTTGTCATGCTTTCGGTAGCTCACTCAATTGCAGTTGGAGCATACGTACACACAGAATGTGCTCGCTTGCGAAATATATTGGCGAATAAGAATCAACAGTGGAGAATCCAACAAAATAAACCAAAAGTGAACAACGACGACAACAACGAGCGGCAACGGGGCAACGAAAAAAAAGAAAATGAAGAGAAGAGAGAAAAAAAAAAAGTAGAATTTTTAATATTACGTTTTTTTTGCATTCTGTGCACATTTTCGAGCCGCGCGAATAGCGTCGATGTAGCGAATGAACGAACGAACGAACGAACGAACGAACGAACGAATAAAATCATTTTGAAAACGAATTAAAATTCTAATTGAAAATTACAATTTAGAAAAACGCACCGAACGAGCATAGGACACAACGAGTGTGACGAGTGGCGGGCCGGGTTCGAGCGGTGACGGCAAACATCATGCTTGAAATTGCCACTAAATATGAGATGCATGTTTGAACAAACAACACCGAGATAGGAATGAAGACAGAAAAAAAATCGTTTTCAATTAATTCCAAACATTAGATAGATGTAGAAAAGTTTCGGTCGGCGACTTTATTATCAAGCTCCGTCACCGCCGTCGACTGCTGCTCGTTTGCTGGCGAGAATGTTTGATTTTTGAATTAAGGAGTCGACGCTCACCGAGCGACCGCTTTTATTTATGCCGGTTTTCATATCTCCGGCGCACACACCGAGTCACACAAAACCGATTGTTCTCTCATCTGCATTCAGCAGCCCGTTTTAATGGATTTTTCATTGCGAACCACACAATTTTCTAAATATATTACGGTGCGCTCGCGCGCGATCCATGTGTGTATAAGCGCGCGCGAACAACCGAATGCAAAATGACGATGAAGTGAAGAAAGCGGCTTAAAAATACATTTCAAAATCAAATCACACACCGACGATGTGTCTAAGAGTTGCCTGAATTGTACAATGCGCTGCACATAAAAAGCGGGAGAGAAAAAAATTGGTGTGCACGCTGTTGTTGTTTAAGCACACACAAATCATACACGAATTGCTGTGCATAAAGAAAACATCGATGAGCCACGATCGATACATGCACTTCGATCTGTGTAGATCGAATCGATATACCTGGCGTTTATGGACGAGACTCGCTCAACTCGTACTTCGGACAAAAAAGCGAGAAAAAAATGAAAGAAAAAACGCTACAGCAGCGGCAGCAGCAACAACAAAAAAACACTTTTAACCTGACGATACTAAAACAGTAAAATGTGCTCAAATAACGAATAAATAATTATTGCTAATGTTCCGGCGGGCGTCGTGGTCATGTTTACATATTTATTATTCGACTGGATGTTGCAATACGCGCGCGAGTTCGTTCTTTACCGCTTCGTATATGCATTTGAATTTATTAATAAATTCGTAATAAATTGATGTTGATATGCGATTTTTGAATAGTTGTTGCTATGTTTTGGATACTACGTCTCTCTCTCACACTGCTTTTTTTATTCGTTCGACGTTTGAGTCGTTTGGTGTATAGTGATTTGGTTCGTTGTGTATGACTACGGCGGGTTGTTTATTACCTCAAGTAGGTGTTTAACGGCACGCTGTGAGTGCAAACACAATAACCAATTGATTATTGGTTGCAGATTTTTTATACTCTTCAATCAATCGGACCGTTTAATTTATGATTTTTTTTTCACTTATTTCGTTGTTGCTGTTCTTTTGTCCGAGATCAAGAGAGGAAAAAAGACGGAGAATCAATACCGCCGACTTGGCTACGCCTGCATTCTTAGAGGACGTTCAAGTCTTGATTGTCATCATTTTCGTAATGAGGTGCCAATAATTTTTTATTCACCCGTTGGTTCGGTGTTCATTTCTTGGATGAAACAAAAATCTTTGCACCAAAACCAAGAAAAATCATGTACAAAGAATTACGTCGAGCTAAAAAGATTATTGGCAGCTGAATTGGCATCACGCTGCCATTTGATCCACTGCAAAACAGAAAAATTATTAAAAATCATAATTTCGATGACATCCAATGGAAATACGTAGTTATTCAATGTTCGATTGGTTCGAAATGAAACACTACAAAAGCCCATAGTCTATTCAAAGACTCTGTGTGGCTGGCCTAACAATGGGTTGATGACTGTGCTATTGTTATTGCGTGCTGTTGTAGTTTTTTTTTCATTATTTCCAACTCTATGTGAGATTTTTTCGGTTTTTTTATGTTTCTCATTCGCATTTGCCATAACTCCTATGCTTATAGTTACGGATTGGTTTGGCGAGCGCGCGCGCGCGCCAGCGCTCAAACACACGCGGTACGGTATTGTAATCGAATGGTGTGTGGCTGTGAGTTTTTTTGTTGTTCTTTCTGTTTGCACATAGTTCTCGTTGCCGAGAGCGTACACATTATGCATTGTTACAATTTATTATATGCCGCATAGTGTTCTTGACAGATTAAAAGAACGTTTCCACCGTGGCCTTGACGCCATTTGGCGCGTGTGTTATGCAATTATATTTATATGTTTGCATTTTGTTTCTGTGTGTTTCTCTCTCTCTCTCTCTCTCTCTCTCTCTCTCTCTCTCTCTCTCTCT
>NW_022595245.1:3902477-3955795 GCF_009176505.1 Sitodiplosis mosellana
TCTCTCTCTCTCTCTCTCTCTCTCTCTCTCTCTCTCTCTCTCTCTCTGTTGTTATTATAGTGCTCTTAGGTTTGGTGTTCTGTGTACAGAAAAAGCGTGTGTAAATTTGACGATTCTGTTTGTGGTCGCTACTGGATTTGAGGAATGATTTTTTTTTTCTTGTTTGTTTCGTTCTTCGTTCATGTTCGGTTGTTTTGTGTCGGCTAATGTGCATTTGTGCACTGAAACGCCCAAATGTGCGAAAACGCCAAATTGAACGGTATGGCCATTACGCGAGCGAATGATTTTTCGGTCATTCAAGTCAATAATTTAAAATTGCATTGGAATGAACTGCATTCAGGCGATGTTCATGGTCGATTCTTGTAGGCCAACAACAACAGCAATGCATTGACTATATTATCCGCCTGCCCGGTTGATGACATGCAGCATAAAATGGTCGACGAAATTATTGTCTCTCACCCTTTTCGCAACCAATCCATTACCAAATCGACTTTTAATGCACCAAAATTGATGGATACACGCGAATTCAAAGCAACAACAAAATCGAGACCCGAATGAAATGTTGGCACAGAATAAAAATACAAATCTCATGATAAAAAAACGCGAGCAACGATCGCAAGAAAAATGGTATCGAATTAAATATATGCCATTTATATTGATTCTTGCAACTATAAACACACGGGCTAATAATATCGGGTCGAGAATATCGATCGATCAGGGTAATTACTTTAGATTGTGATATTTTTTTTCTACTTCGGTGTTTTTTTTCTTCTTCTTCTCGAGTTCTTTTATGTTTTTTTTTAGCTCTCTGTAGTACGGCTCATTTCCTAACAGTGATTCTGAAACGTAATTTAATAGTATTTAATGTGAGTAATGTTTGTTGGATTGCAATTGAATTGAGCGTCATTTGTGTTTCTGTTCGTTTTTTTTTCTAGCTGCTTTTTCTGTGAGTTTGTTTCTCTGGTTCGAAAATTCGAATACAATGTTCACCAAACGATTTTGCGACTATCATTTCTTGATTCTAATGTTCTCGATTTGTTGTTTTTTTTCGTTTCAATTCTTTGGCCTCCAAACGTCTATTGAATATGTGTGCAATGCGCTTCAATGCACTTGTGTAATTTGAATGGTTTAAGAACCGGCCGAAAGGTAAAACCATCATATGCAATGGCAAGCAGCGATCGTGCGCGCACGCTCTACGACAACGACAACGACAGCAACCAGAAACAGCATTGGTTGCAAATCTGGGTGCAGCGCTTATTTTATTTCTTTGTGTCGCTTTTTGATTGCATAATTTATTCAAGAATCAATAGAGAGAAAAATATCAACTACAATGTAGCAAATCAATCAGCAGAAGAGATAGATAGAGAGAGAAAGAGAGTGCCGTTGTGTGTGAGCGCACGCCGTGCTTTAAGGAACAACCAATAGAAAAGATAGACATATAGATACATATTGAGCGGTTAATAATTGTAATAATGGTATGCATAATGCAAAGCGCGATTGGCCATCTGACCCGTTCGTTCTCTCTCTCTCTCTCTCTCTCTCTCTCGCTCCCGCTCTGTCTTTACCTGCACTTATCGATGGTTGTTTTTTAGTCCGTTCGTGTATGTCTCTTGCTGATTGTGTGTTTATTGCGATGATTGTTGTTCTCTTTTATTTAGAGCCATGTAGACGCTCGTGTACAAATAGCAAGTATGCTCAATTGCATTTTGCGGAAAGGAAATTAATTGAATCGACAGATATCACTTGCGGTGAATAAACATTGTACAGTACACACTGGTTGGCCGGGCCGGGCCGTCGCGAACCATTCTGGCTCACTCGCCATAAGCACAATGTGAACGCATTGACTCTCCATCTAAACATATAGTTAAGTGGCTATTGCCACAAATTATAAAGATCGTAACATGGTTTATGCCATGCCATAGATCGTACAAACGAGCCCCACACTGCTATGATACAGCAGTAGAAACAAAACAAAAAATTAACTCGTGTATTTTGAATTCACAAATCCCGATAAGATAATCAAAATTTTTATAATTACTTCATTAAATGTGCACGTAAATCGACAACGTCGATGGGGACAAAGGAGGCGTGAAAACGAGTCCAATTAATGGTTTGCATTCGGTTTCAGTTTGTGCTGTGTGTGTTCCCATTGCATTTTCACACATTTCGATATCCGCTTGGCTGCCGTTTTTTTGATCTCTTTGTGCACAAATCTTGCACATTTATTTTAAATCGACCGGCGCGATCGTCGCTCGTTATTCCGAACACAGATACAGAACGAACAAGAGACACTGAGTGCTCATGATTTATGTTTTGCATGTGGAAAATCGATTATATTTTACATAAGTCTGGCTGCCTCACCGAAAATCAATTTGGTCTTACATGCTGATGACATATCGAATTCCTCAAATGAAAATTGATTATATTTCTGGTTGCGCTTGGTTTTTATTTTCGTAAAGTGTCGAAAATTGAATTACGGTGTGAAAAAACTGGGACAGTCGTTGAAATTACGCTCTATTGGTCGGTCGTTCGTTCATTCGTAACGATTTATTCCGTAGGAGAGCATGATGGCTTTTTTTCTTCATTCAAACGAGAGAACGACAATTGAACAAATGCTTAATACCATTGGCAAAGTGGAATTTATTGATCATCAGATATTTATGAGTGCTGCAATTGAGCTTTGCATCCGAGCGGCCGTGTGAATGTTGTATGCGAGGCGCGCGCGCAAGACAAGGTTCGGTTTGCGGTATGCAGATAATTTATCATCGATGAAAATTGTGTTTATCTTGGCCAAACGACACATTGTATACCACAAACTTTAAATCGCTGTACTTTTTTTCCCTCTCTTTCGCTATCTCTTTATTGCTTTGTCTCTCTCACTGCCTCTCTCTCCCACTTAAGTGGCAAAGGTGTCTCGCCCTGGCTATATGTGTCTCTTATGCTGGCTATATTTATCCATCTAACTGTGCAACATTGTTGCGTGGTTTTAATCGAGAACAAGGTATTTGATTAGGAATATCGCTTTGGGGACGCTTACAATTTTCGCATTATTTTTTCTCTCCCTATTGCCTATCTCACCGTATGTCGCAAGTGGATTTCCAATTCGATTTACGATCGTTTTCATAATTCTCTCAATTCTCAATTCAATTTGTCATTACGGTTTTGGTTCGTTCGATAGCCGAACGCGGAGTTTTTGTGTTGCGATTGTTGAACAGATTAATTTATTATATACCCTTGTAATTGATTGTTTTCTCTCGTTATTTTGATTGTGTGCCGCTACCTTTAAGTAATAGTCTCTGCCATTTGACATCGATCCACGCCGAATATATCCACACAGTTGCATAAAAACTCACCTGAAAATTCGAAAAGAGAAAAAAAAATTGGTTAGAATTCAATTGCAATTGGCCTTATAAGGAGAACAAGAGTTGAAAATTATGAGTGATATAAATAACGATGTTAGGTGAAGGAAAAATCGATTTTTACAGTTAGACTAATTTCCAAACAGTTGCCGTTATCTGTGTAACGGTACAACGTAGCTACTGCTGAATGATGTGATTTCTTTTTGTCACCAAAACAAAAATCGCTCGATGGTGTTGTGTTGTGTTGCACTCCTTGATTGCAACATGGCGAAAAATGTATGTTGCGAAATTGAATGTGGATACGAAAAAAACCAAGTCAAAATGTCACAACATCGTCTTCAGATTCTTTGAATGCTTGAGCAAACGAGCTTGTGAGCGGCAAACAGCGACGGAAAAACACATAATGGTACGATAACCATAAAATTCCAAATCGGGAAGCATATTGAAAATCAAATCCATTAAATGGGCGAATTGTTTTCCGTTTTCCCTCTAATTAATGTTAAAACAAGCTTAAACTACAAGCCATCTTGTTAGGCCAATCTCAACGTCGACGAAAAATGTGAATGTATTTGATGCCGAAAACAAAAACAACGAACATAAACTCTCATAATAATAATCGACCGTGAACCGAAAATGCAATTCCTTGCGAATGCGCTCAATAGAGGAATGCTTCAGCCTTTGATATGCTTTTTTAACGACTCCGTTCTATTCTGCAAAAAATGCAGTGCGCTCAATTCGTTCGTTCACTCGTTTGCCAGCTCTATCGATGACAGCGCAACAGTAATAGCTTTTAAACACCTTTGTTCGCAACATATTATTATTTTTCAAATTACCGTTTTTATATATAGAAAACAATACGACTACGACGAGTCGTCGTCGTTGTCGGAGAATGTAAACTGTTTAAGATGCACAGTGATTGTGTGAAATAGCTGTGCATGTGTGTGTTCATCGTTTAGAGGATTATTATATTCAAATCAAGTTACCAATCATTCCATGTCTACATTTTATTTCGAAGCAATAAAATCGTTGGAGTACCTTGTTCAGTATAACAATCATAAAATGTAAGCGGTGAGCGATTCGGAGAGAGGCAGAGAATAAGATAGACATCTCGAATGAACCAGTGAATTAACTCTATCATTGTACAGGTTTATAGAAAATTAAGACCAATTGATTATAAAATCATGATTATATCCACTGAAACAACGGGCACTGCAAACCTTTCGATGAACCTCGGTAATAAAACAAAGGAAAAAAACGCATCAACTTTATAGCTTTTGAGTCAATCATTTAATCCGGCATTGTGTTGCACGGATTTGTGGAGATTATAAAAATTATGGCTGCCAAAGGAGGCTACCGGGAAAAAAAGAGCGCGTGTGAAGCAAATTTTCATTCGTTTTTCTCTCTTTATCGAATAAACGAAGCAAAAGTTTATTTTTTTTCACCAGAGACAGAGACGCTTTTAGTGAGAAACCGAAGGAGAGACTGAGTGGGGAAGACAAAAAAGGTTTGGAATATTCCTAATTCAAACGGATTGAAGGCATGTTCATTCGTTTTTTTTTACGAATCTTCGGCTTTCACCGACTCAAAGGGATAAAGTCTGCTGTAACTTTTTAACTGTAATAAAACAGATCGAGTGGGCGATCTTCTCGGAAAATTGATTCGGTGCCATGGAAATTGACGGCGTACAACAAAACGAAATATCTGCTGCAAGAATGTGAAAATGAACCAATATTGGTCGCGCATTCCCACTGGCATTTCCAATGTTGCTGCTCAATATTTATCTAAGTGGAAAAGTTTGTTTTAACAAGCACAGTGTCGCGCATCTCTAAAAGAAAATCATAAGCAACAACTGTGAAATATTTCATTAGTTCGAAGAAAAAGGATAATCTGCGAGTTTTTATCAGTGTTGTCGATTTGACTTGGTGGATCAATTTTTATGGAATGGAACTCTTTCGAATAGATATTCGTTTTCTTGAAATTTGAGTAGCAGCAGCAGCAGCGTCGTTTAGCTGAAGAAAGAGATGCGTGTGCACATGTCGAACACATTCAGTTGCCTTTATGTCAATGTCATCCTGTTTAATCGGATATCTGCTTTTTGTCAACATCGTCTCGCGTCAACGACACAAAAAAGATACACATTTTCATGTTCATTCATCGCCTCGCTCACTCGTTTGCTTTCACTCGTTCCCTCTTTGAGTAAATTAGTAATGTTGTGAAAACCGATCCGCATTGGGAGATGTATATTCCTGTTGACATGAAAGCGACGCTTGCAAATGCTTCGAAATGAAACGACGAATCCATCGAATGGATTAAATAAACATGATTCAAGTCAAATAGAAAAGTTATTCGACGATTTATCGATCCAAATGTGATAAGAACGTTTGGCGTTTTTTTTTTCTTCTTCGCTTCTTTTCTCGTATAAAAACGTATATATATATACACAAGACACATGGTTTGAATGGTGCTCTTGAAAGGAAATTTCATCGTATCATGTGCTTTTTTCTCTCTCGCTTCGAACGTTTGTCACATTTCATGTTTCATTATCGATATACGTACTGGTGTCGACTGTTTGATGGCAGCCACAACAACAACAACAACCAACAATCGAAAAGAAGTGAGAGGAGAAAGAAGAGAAAAAAAAACTTTTACAAACGCGTACATTGTATACGAAATAATAAGGCGAAATTCTCGGTATTGAATTTCTACAAAATCGGTGAAGCGACACATTACATTTGAAGTAATAGCATTTGTTCATAACTGCGAGCTGACAACAATCTATATACAAAACAGTAAATGAGCTGCGATGGAGAGCTTCTATTTCTTGTTCAGTCTCTTTCTTTTACTCACTCTTTTTCGTGCTTTTAAAGCAAGCAGTACAACCGCAGAGTAACACACAACAACCGGGAAAAGAAGACATCGCAAAGCACATGCAAAACTCAAGAGTACGAGAGAAAATGGCAAATGCATCTATGTTTTCTATTTCATGAATCTAAACGTTTTGGTGCGTGTAAAATGTACTAAAAGCGGCTGGAATTCGTACACACATCACATACACACAATATTTGTGTTATACCCTATGAGTTCGGATGAACAGATCCAAGCAAAACAAAGCTGAAACCGAGCCGAGCTCGGTACATTTTTCAAATTCCGGGAACTGTCTGTGTATGTTGGATAATAAATAAATTAATTAATTTAATGCGTAAACGTCAGTAGACAGAAACGTATGGCAAAAAACATTGTGTATTCTCTTGTGCCATGGGCTGAATGGAACAACAGCTTCAAAATACACAAACACACTGAATCCGTACATGAAAAGTAGCAAACGAACGAAACGTTTAAGCTCAAATGCTAGCACGATTAAAATGGTTTTGGCAAGAATTCTGCGGATGAGCTTCTAATCGAATGCACATTGTTGCCGCCGATTCAGCCGAAATCATGCGTATTTCGTTTCGAACCAATTAAATGGCTGCTTTGCGCCGTAAAACGATGTATATTTGTTAAGCATCCAGAGAAATGATGACTAGATAATCTTGTGATGAGGGGGGGGGGGGGCGGAATCGTATGTGTGTGTTGGACGCAGAAGAAAAGAAGTAGATGGAAAAAAATGACCATTATCTTAAATATAATTACCGTCGCTTCGGCAAAAGTCGCGCACTCGCGCTCATTAGAAGGATAGATGAGATCGTTTGTGCTGTGTGTGTGCGCGCACGGCTTCAACGTACAAGAGAAAAAAAACAACGTTCATCAAATGTATTCAGAACAAGCGTATCCATCTTGAACGTTGAAGAAAATTGAGTGTTACTCTATAATTAAATAAGCGGTTCATGCGATTATACATACGCAGCAGAAGCAGCAGCAGCTAATGCTGTTGTTTCTGCTGCTGCTGCTGCTGTATGCTGCCAACCATCAAATGCCTTCGACTCCAGCTCATTTCGCGTACTGCAATAAGTAAATTACACACAGTGCGCGTAATAAAAAGAGAAAAAAAGAACACAGTAGCTTATTTGATGTAAATATGTTATTTTGCTGCTTATTAGCGGCAACAGCAGCCTTGATGAAGACGCATTCGTTGTAGAAATGGGCAAAAAATAAGAAGGAGAATGCATTGTTCTTTATTATTCGGTGGTTGCAAATGAAGATATAATGGCGCAAGAAAAAATATGCCCGAAAGTGGGAGCCCAACAGCAGTGAGGAGCTATATTTGGAATTTAATAAGCTGTACGCCATGATGCCTCCGCATTGAATGGGTGTCGAGATTATGAAGACCATCGAAAAATGGCAAAGCATATTTGAACTTTTCTCATTAAAATCATGGATCCCTTTGAAAAGTTCGTTTACGTCAAAGAAGAGTATTTTGTTCAAAGTAAAAAAAAAACACATTTAGCATGTGGTACGGCTCTGGAGAATACTAAATAGATAGCTTTTTCAAAGAACAAATAATTCGATTCGAGGCAATGTTGTTTGCTTCCTGTAAATTACACGAAATACTCCCGTCATTTTCAACTGAAACGGCCAAAAATAATCCGCATTTTATTGAGCACCAGATTCACGCACGAAAGGTGCACGTATTTATTTTTCTTTTTTTTTCTGTGTCGTCAACAAATGCAAATGAACATACAAAATGAAAAGAAACCCATCGGATTTTCTGCTAACCGAGCACTACCTGTGCATTTCATAGGCGTTGTATTTGATCAGCAGAGAGAAGAAAACCTTTTGGCCCAGCCAAATGACAAAAGAACTGTGTTTGCACGGTTGTTAACACCGTTCATTTGTATGCAAACATCGTGCTACAGCTATAATTTGGACGGTGAATTTTAAGTACCATCGGCATCATTCTCCTACTCGCACACAATAATGAAAACAGCCCGTTTGAGTTTCCAAATTAACTAACCTTCATTGGCATTTAGTTGAAAATGGTGTTTACTTTTGATTTCAATTCGCATGAATTTCACTTCAGGTAGGCAACATTTTCGGCATTTCCATTTGAATTTGCTATGGGGTAAATATGTTGCGCGTGAAGAGCAAATACGTGTTTATGTTCACTAATATGCAAGAGTCAGAGTTCACAGTTAAAACAAGCGGAAATTACTAATTGTTGCGTGGGCGATGCCATAAGTGTTTTAATGGAATTTGAAATTCTAGACGCAGTCGATGCTAGCGCAATCGCGAACCGGTCAAGCGCATTCTTCTCAACTCGACATCTTCTCTCTGTCGGCACGTTGCTTTTCATGCGAGGTGTTCTCGCAGACAAACGCCAACTAAATCAAACGCATGAAATAGTTTTTCCAATGAGTTGGCCAATTATAAAATATATGCATCTCTCTTCTGTTATTTTTGTTTTTGTTTCGTTGAGCGCAGCGTGTGTATTTTCCGGTTCGGTCAAATGCGTTGCAACATTTGAGCGCACAAGCGAGTGCGACCGCGGCAAAAAACTATTTCCAATGGAATGAAAAATGTATTATGTTGTCAAAGAGCGACAGCATTAAAAGAATTGAATAGAGATAATAGTGTTGTGATAAAGTTTCCTGTTTATTTTCAAAGAAGCCATTTACAAGTGTATCTGCTTAACTCTCTTTCTCTCTCTCTGTGTGTGTGTGTGTGCCAGATGTGCTCTCGGTTGGTTGTGTTTTTTTTTTCATGCTGCTCCCTATTATTAATATCGCTCTGTACTTAGAATCAGTTTGAATAAATTTTCTTGTCGTTTTGTGTTTTGGGTTGGGCTATTTGGTTCGATGAAGAGAGAGAAAGATGAGGCGTCTCTTTGTAGACAACATACAGATCAGCGCCGACATTGACTGTGCACATAACAATATTTCAGAGTCATTGCAAGCGACAGCCGCTCTATCGATGCAGCCAAAAGGCAACTAAACACCACACAGAGTCAAAGCGAGCGAACAGAACAGGGCCAAGAGAAAGACAGAGAGCAAGACAGACAGAGAGAGGGACATAAGGAATGAGGCAGCGCGAGAATGAGAGTGCAGGCAGGCAGACTGCAATTAGAATACGGACAGAGAAGCAAAAAAAAAATTGACCAAACAAACGCATTGAAGAAATAATTATGTGCATGCGTTTGTCGATTCCTTGCCCAGATAAAACTGTCACGGGCGCTTTTCAAGAGAATTCATTTAGCAACTGATACAAATGGACATTTCGCCACACAATTGTTGAGGCTGTTCAGAGCTCTTGGGCTGCAATTGAAAGATATGTGTTTATGTGCGCACTGCGCACTTCAAATGAATTCGAATAAGTTGTCATATTCCATGAAAATAGTCACGATGCAATCGTTAAATGCATACTTATTATAGGAAACGAACGCTTTCGGGCATATTAGATGTGTGGTGTGTGTGTGTGTTTTTTTTCGCTCACTTCTTTCACTCCAAAGACACAACAACACTTTAATAAATATGTTATGAGCGCATATATGATTGGATTGAAATGTTATCATTTCACTGAGAAAGAGAGACACACAACTCGGCCATGGTGCAATGAACGTCGTCATCGTCGCTACAAAACGAAAACTAACCGTTTTTCCACATTCTCGCGCGACTAACAGCAATTAATTAAATCAGGATATAATTTACAATCGCAAAGAAGAGAAGTGAAAAAAAAACAGCGCGAAACAAACCAGAGCCAACACAAACTAGAGACTACACGAAAAAAAAGAAATACAAGGCAACAAGCACTGCACGAGAGTGTAATTTGCGTACGCGCTTATCTGTGACTGTGAGCCAGATTCAATTGCACGATTTGCTGGTTTTGCAAAACAAAACTAAACACACACAGCAAATTGACAAAATACGATAATCGTATGCATTGCCCCGGTGTGTATGCCATATACATGCGTTTCCACGTCATGAATGCAGATACGAATCGTCGATATAATGCGCTCACTCACAGTTTGCAAACACAACCGATACAACCACCATCGATTCTTGTGATTCACAACAAACCGCCGTGCAAAACCTTTTATTTATGAGAATATATCTCATTGAACATTGGATAGATAGATGTTGTCCGTCTCTCTCGCTGTGTCTCTTTTCATCTCTCGGCGTTTGGCTTTGGCGCATCGCTAATTGTACATTTCATTTTTTCTCTCTCTCTCTCTCTCTATTTTGCTGGGCAATTTCACGCACAGCGCTAAAATAAAATTATAGCCGAATGGCAGTTAACGCGTTATAAAATTAAATGATAGTAGACACTTTACTGCACACATGATCTGAATGCGTCTATAACTGTTTTTGATTTAATTTAGCGTACGTACACAGCAGCACAGCAGCAGAAGCAGCAGCAGTGGCGCAGAAAAAAACCACAAACGTGCACTACACCACGAGTGGCTCGTTTTTTCACTTCTTGCTCTTGTTTTTCGTGTCAGTCGGCGTGTTTTGGAACATAGATATCCGCGCGAGTGCAGCTCTGATCTATGTGTGTATACAATTATGAATTGGTTTTTATTGGGAATTCATTGGAATTTATATGATTTGGCCGCAATGGCCTAATGCGTTTTAGCTCGTGCCTCATGTCAGCCCATGTTGACCAACACAACAATAAAAACCAATGTTTCATCGCTTTGAAATGTCAATAGATTTGAACATTTGCATTGCAGTGTGTACCGAGTTGCTTTGGTTCGGTGTTTTTTTACTTTTTCGGTTGCCATTCTATTACTTCAACTCCAGCCGCAATCGATCGTAAATGGTAAAAAATTGCGGGAGAGACGAAAGAGCATTCGCTCACACACAGTAAATGTGCAAACATTTGTTTCCGTGCCTGTAAAACTGGCCTCTGCTGCATTGCACATTATTTCTCATGCATAATTACTGCAGTCGTGTGCTTCCGACGAACATGTCTCAAATTAGTTAGTTAGTTTGTTGGTGTTGCTGTGTGTGTGATTCGGTTCGGGTTTCGGATTGGGCGCCGCGTGCGCTCTCATTCGCTTGTTTGTTTGCTCACGCGTTTTGCTCAATAAGTCATTTCGATTCCTCAAATTAATACGCAATTTCCAACGAAAATCACGTTGTCGCTAGGTTATAATTATATTGAATTTGCATAGGTGTTATCAACGTCAATTGGTTTAAAAATGAAAGCCAGCTTAGGTATGAAGGAGTAATCACAAATATACATATGTGATTCACTCGCTTCGAAAAGGAAGAATAGATGAATTTTGTGAAAATTGTGGCCGTCCTCCGTGAAAATGTACATTAGCGTTTATGCGCTCACGTTCGCACCAAGCCAGGTAGGCAGCCAGTGATTTTTACACTAATGACATACTTTGTTGGATCTATTCGTTTTTAATGAGCATTGCAATCAAAATGGTTGAGCGAATACGGCGCACCGGCCACCGCCACACACACTATTTATTGCTGCTGGACACTATCTCACATTTGGAGGGAGAGAAAAAAAAGAGTTACCGTTGCACGAAACGATTGAAAATCGGTTATTTTTAATGGGCAAGCAGTTACCGGTGTGCGTTTATTATTATAATTATGTAGTTTGAAAAGATCCAACGAAATGATGGGTTTGAGAATTTCAAATGATAGATTGACTGCGATCATTATGCCTTTTAAATGCATTTTTTTTTTGTTCGTTCGCTGGGAAATGTTCAGTGGGAATTTGTAGAGGGCATTAATTTATTATTTTATGCGTAAAGGCGATAGCTTGAAGTGAAGGGGGGAAACCTACTTGAAGTATCCGGTTCAAACGAAAAAAAACACAACGAATTATCGAAAAATGGAAAAAAATGGAGAGAAAAATACAAACGATGGAAAAACTAAATAAAAATCGACGCTATTGGGCAAAAGGCAATTGAATAGAATTTAATTCTTGTTAAAGAATGCATTGCATAGCGCAGCACACAATAATGAACCTTGAATGATAGACTCTGTCAGACTACTGACACCGGCAGAACCCAATGCTCTGCCACATTCTTTCCGTTCATTCACATTAAATCGTACAACAACAAAAAACCATATACACGAATAGACACACGTGTGTTGGATCCATCAAGCGATACACAATGCGTTTTGTTGATGCTATTTTATTATTGTTTCCATTTCAATGTTACTCCTTTTTGATGACGTGTACTCACCGTCGTTCATTTCCATAGAAACACACTCAGCGGCGACAGAGGCGACGGTGGTGATTTGGAGTTGAATTGTTGTCGCACATGTACCGTTTCAAAATCACCATGGCTGCAGCATCATATGAAATTAATATCATCGTGTAATGACGCTGAACTGTGTGTGATTTCAATCTAGATACAAATATGAGTTTGGTTACATTACGCCCGATTTCGTTTCTCTGTTGATGTGTCGTCGGTGTTGTGAGCGACTCACTTGGAAATGGGCGATATTTTCAACGAGTAGCAAACAGTTTGAACATGACTGACAAGAAGTAAACAAACTGTCTCATAATAACATGCACATTCGCCATAAAATTGCGATTTTGAAATCTGATAAGTCTGTGGAAAAATAACAAATTTCAACTGTTGACCGTCACCATTGCCACCATCGCCGACGCCGCCGTCACCGCTGTCATCGTCGTCGTCGTTCGTATTATGTGTGTACAATAGAATTGTAGCAAAGAAAATAATGACATTTGCCACACATTAAATGTGCATAATTTGCCAGTTGCGGAGAAGAAACAGCGACAATTGAAACGAAATTTGTGTTTTTTTCTTTCTTTTGACCGCACAGAAGACACAATACTCGGGCCCATAAAACAGCGATTTATTTCGAATAGTGCAAACATAAACCGTTCAAATGCCCATCAAAACAAGCACGATTACTGCCATTATTTTCTCCTTATTTTTCTTCTTATATGACAGTTTCAATGAGTGTGCGCTGTCATAGAACTATCACACACGTTTTACACCAACTGATTTTGATTTAGTTCCACTCAAAGTTTGTTTTTTTTTCTGCGTCATCAAAAAGAAAATGCGTAAAATATCAAAAGTTTATCGCGAATCGTGAATCTTGAACCGAGTCCAATGGCAGAAGAAAAAACAGTTTGTAAAAGTATTTGATGATCATATTATGACGACTCTTGACAGAAAACAAAACACAAAGCGATAAAAGAACACAAAGCACAAAGTGAGTGTGAACAAGAACTGCGTATTTAGATCGGAAAATGGGTCGAACGATGGGGTCTTCGTGTTGGGATTTTTGAAATGATATAGATTTTTTTTGTGTTTGCACCACACACAAACACAATATCTGAGAGAATATAATTAATTAGATTGGGACGATGAACAACCATTATAATATATTCAACGAGAACAAGTCGATCACAACGGCAAGCTGTTCGCAACATGTGGTCGTCAATTGTTCGATGGTTTCGTTTTTTTTGTGTTAATTCTGTTACATTTGTCTCTCTTTCCGTTTTTTGTGTTCACTGACTGCAGCTGAATGAGTCGCATTCAGCAATTTTCGAGATTCCATCAAAGGGTTCGAAACAAATGAATGAAACGCCGATGGACAGACGACACAACAACAGGGCAAAAAAAAATCAACCGAAATGACACGACGCGCAAACGATTTTGTCATGTGTCATAAAAGAGCGTATTATTCACATTCAAATCGAAATGCAAAGTAACTGTTTTCTATGCTTTTTCTGACATTTGGATGAGTGTATCGATTTGAATACGTACATAATTATTAATGAGTCAAAATGTTAATGCTGCGTACTTTATTTCTTTCTCTTCTCCCGATGTTCTGTGTGCTTGTTCGCTGTTTCGGAACGGTCATGTCGTGTGCGAGTGCTGCTATCTCTCTTTCGCTCTCAGTGCTGTATCTTTGAACCATTATCTTGTTTTCGATTTGCACACAAACCGTGTCAGTTGTAAACGATACATTCGACGACGACGACACAAAAAAGTACACACACAACCGACCGAAAAAAGCAGCAGCAACAAAACATACAAAGCGGGCTTTGCTGCCATTTCGAGCGAAATGAAGAGAGTAAAAAAACAGCAGCAGCAGCAGCAACGATTCGGTGTTTTTTCCGTTCTTTCCTTCCTCTTGGTATTTTTCTCGGCCGCATATATAACCGTGTGTGTATATTAATCGCACATTACATATTCCATGTCGTTTGCAGAGTTGCTACTGTAAGTCTGACTCTGCTTGGGCTTCTGTTTGTACGCTCAGTATGTACGTTTTTTTTACGAGCCCGAGTGAATAAATTATGTGTACGGTACAAGTGCTCAAAGCATTTAACAATTGTGCCATTGAATAAAAAAGCAATATGTAATCGCAGTGTATTGAGTTCTTTGGTGTTCGCTGTCATGCGCTTGACTTTTGTCGAACAATCGCACCAACTCGATCTCTCACTCTCTCAAGCTGCTGCTGCATTCTCTCCCGCTCGTGCGGGCCATTTCGAACCGAAAAATGACGACAAAATGAAAATGTTCGGGTCGTTGTGAAGAAAAAACGGTTCTTTTTTTTCGTTTCATCTTGCGATTGTTTGCACACTTTGTTTTTTTCTCTGTGTCGGAACTGATTTGCCGTGTATGCGACTCGCGCTGGTGCCACCAATGAGCAAAATGTATGTGTGTGTATGTGTTTGGCGCGTAGCTTTAAAAAAACGATAGCTCGAACGAAGTCAAAAGAAGAAGAAAGAAAAAAATGACCTCAGTGGCATATTAATTGTTCTTCAACATTCAACTCGATATGAAAAACGAAACGATACACACTCACCGACCAACAACAACAACAAAATGTGCACGCGATCGTCGTCTAGTGTCGCGACTTCGAGAATCTTTTTCATACATTTCTGCATTCACTAACACAAAGAAAAACGCAAACTTTAAACACACACACAATCAATTACCAATGGCATTTTTTTTGCCCGACCCGGTTTCAATTCCAGAAACGCAGAAGAACATGCACAAATTATGCACGGCGTCAACTTTCTTGAAAGTTGTTCGTTCAATAGCTGGCTCTTGCTGCTGAAACATTTTCAACAGTTCAAAATGGAATTACGTTGCGCCAGCGACGCTTCTCGCTCTTCACCCGTTTCTCCTGGCTTTGGTTAAGTGAAACGTGCATCGGTCAAACTATTCCAATTAGAGGAAAACAAGGATCTATAAATTTCTGCATCACCACCATCCAACAATAACACGCTCTTCGGATTTTTCGGGAGCATTCAAATGAAGAGGACATATTTCATCGAATATGGTTTGATTATTATTGGACGAAAGAAAAAAAGTTTCAAACAGAAAGGGAAAAAAAAACTTCTTTGGCGTGTTTGCTCGTTTTCAACAAAGAGATTTTTCCCAACGTACAAAATCTGCAAAACGGAATTTGAGCCAAGAGAATTACCAAGAAACAATAGATGAGAGCGCGCGAGGCAGCGAGCGAACGAAAGAGAATGGAGCTGCTGGAGCAGAGAAAAAAACCAATCATAATTTCATCCATTTCCATCTAGTTTTTGAAAGTTAATATTTTATGGGAAACACATTCAGTCAGAGCCGACGCCGTCTACGTATGCGCTCATAAATATTTCAGGGAGAATTTTTGCCGAGTTACGTAAGGCGCTCTCTGTCAGAGCATGGCGTTGAGCACGAGCAACGAGGCAGACGAAGTGGAAGAGGGAGACACAGAGGATGAAACAGAGCCAGGGAGACACAGAGGATGAGGCAGAGCCAGCGCCAGAGGGAATGACAAAATGAGAGGAAGGGTGTAACAGAGAGACATCCGAGTGAGTTTGTTCCAATGGAAGTTCATCATAAAAGGTCTTCATTGTGCAAAAGGCATGCAGAATAGTGATAATCGTGATTTATGTCACCACACACACAAAATGCGAGTTGAACTGAGAGCTATATGTTTCCGGAATTCCAAAATAGCTGTACATTTACACGAACTGGCTTGTTTGCCATTTTCCACCCAAGATTAAATCCCGATTCCATATTCGGCGCAACTAAATTACTATCAGGCAGCGGCAGCGAGATGAAAATCTGCGGTCGAAAATTTCCAATAAGTTTCTGTGTGTGCGCGAGCGCGCCCGTTCCAAAAAGACATTTCATTAATTCCCAGCATTTTGTATTCAAATTCTTGCGCCGCCACCACCAGCAGCCGCCAGTCAGCCGTTCGTTCTTAGCGAATTGTTCGGTGAGTGTGTGTGTATGTGTGTGTGTGCTGGGGTGACTTGAAGTCTGAAAGTTAAGCCAAATGTGCATCGAAAATCAAAGCCAAATAGTTTGTGGTTTGTACACATATGCGAACAAGAGACCGAGCACTAGATCACAAAGCATTTTCCGAAATGAAAACCATTGAATGTGTGTGCGTATGTGGTGGCTGATACCATATAACAAGTCAAAGTGTATTCATTCGTTTGGATCCTACGAGAAGTACACTATAGCAAGCATCACAAAAGCGGAATCTGCTTTTTCCGAGCTCATTTTTATTTTCGAGCCAGATATAGAGCTACATGGAGATTACACATTTGTGCAAACACACCGTTATCGATTGCCGCAGAAAGAAAAGTTAGAAGTGAAGAAAAAAAGAATTCTCGAAAGCGTTAGGTCGACTAATATCATGTATCTTCTTCAACTCCATTCTTTTTACTCTGACAGATTTCGTTTTTTTCCTCTTCGAATTTTGCTTTCGACGAGGAAAAATGTGTAGCCGCTTCGTTGAGCTTTGGGTACGTTGTTGCGATGCCATTTCGCCATAGGCAATGATAAAACATAACTAACAAGAAGTTGCGAACAATAAAAGGCTGTGTATCAAGGCTGATTTTTTTTTCATCTCAATCTCTCTCTCTCTCTCTCTCTCTCTCTCTCTTTCAACAAAGGGAGAATCAAACTCGGAATATAGAAAATCATTGAGAAAAAAGCCGGGTGATTTATTTCGTTGCAAAAAGGACACAAGACAAAGAAAATAACATCGATTCAAATAGAGCCAAACGAGAAATAACCATAAAATCATCATCATAAATTATCATCCAAAACGGAATGAGTGAGAGTTAAAAAAAGGGCTTCAACTAAAAGCATCGTAAAAATATTTCAATGCGTTTAAAAATCTATTTAATTCCTTTATTTGAGTTGTGTCATTTTTCGTGAGTTGTTGACGTTATGCGCGTTTTCTTTAAATTGCCTACATTTCATCATCGTTTTTAATCTGAGTCGGATGTGCGTGTTCGCATCTGATCGAGACTTGAGCTCATACTTCGACGGCACGTTCAGCCATTTTACACCATTTTATGGTCGATTCGTGTGAGTTTACCGCTACCGGGATAAATTTTATGAGCGAGTACGAATAACAGTTCCTCATGTACCGTCACCTCTTCTATCAATTTTACGTACTTTGTTTTGCTTACATGAGCCATTTGCTTCTTCATTTCAAGCCCAAGTTAATAATATTTTATGGAAAATTTCATGACAAATCGTCTTTCTTTCTTTTCTTCTCATTCTGTTTTGTTCCATTCGTTTTCTTATTGGATTCAAGACTCATTTTATCCCAAAATACCTGAGCATTTCAGGCATCTCGTCGATGAAAACGTCAAACGACTAAAGACAAAAGTCAAAACACACACAGAAAAAAAGCAAATAATAAAACAAAAGTAACATATAAACTGAACAACTCAGACGAATTCTATTAAAGAATTTCTTTTTTATGATGAAACTTATGTAAAAAACGACGACGGGGTATTCAAATATTTCGCCTACGCGCAAACTAACGTGCTTGTTCAATTCCAATACAAGTGTTTGTGTTCTTTCCCTCGTATTTTAGTACATTTTCTACACGCACAAAACAAAAAATAACAACAGAGAAGAATTCTTTGAAATGTGAAAACAAGCATTTTGGCTTGACTGCTTTGTATATGCTTTTTTTGCTGCTTTGATCGTCTATCAAAATGAATGAGCAAAACGTACCGGTTACAAATACCTTATCATTTATTGCGCGATGTGCACATGCAAAATCAACATTTTCATGCGTACGCTTGGATGAAACGAGGCACAGAAAAGGCAACAAAGGAATGAGAAATAAAAACAAGCGACACGAAGAAATTTAGTTGTGTTCAATTGCAAGTGTGTGTATGTTTGTTGGTTTCGGCGAAACATTTTCAACGCACACAGCTATTTATTTTATTATGCATTACGATGGTATGTCAACGATGGCTGGGAATATCACCCAGGGAGTTTTATGTGAACCATGTTTGGGTATATCATGCGGATATTGTTTCCATACGCCACAACATACCAATATATCGCAATGAACAAAAAAACACACAAAACGAATCTTAAATACGAGCGACAGAAGCTGTGCACTCGGTTTGGCTTACAACAACGCCACTTTGAATGGGGCAACTGCAGTAGCAATGGGCTACATAACAAGCCGACAGAGGTTGAGAGCGAGTGAGTGTAAACCATAAATTCGTATCGTACACATCAAGTGCAAAAATTGTCAATTCCGAGAAAGTTTGTGTCGGTTTTATGGAAATGAACACATCTCTCCAAAAATGTATGCCATTATGCTTCAGTGTTATTTTTGGTGTGCTTTAAATTCAGTTGCAGATAGCGACCGAGAGAGCGAGAGAGCGAATTCATTTCGATCGAAGCTTTATCTCCCGTCGAAAACACACCGACGACGACGACGACGACGACGACGATGATGATGACGGCAACCACGACAAAACACAAAGCATATATACGATGGCGATAAGAGAGTGCTCTGCCTAGCGCATAATGTGATTGCGACAAAAACTAATACCAAAATCAGCCAGCTCATTCGTTCGTAGCAAACACAACGAAAACACATATCCATCGTAATTTATCCAGTGGGGGTAAATGAAAATTATGCTACGGCATAAAGTTTCGTTTTGCTTTTGTTTATATATACGTTTCTACGTATACATATTGTATGTGCTGTTTGGCTTCGGTTTTTGTTTTTCGCTCGTTTTATGTTGTTGTTGTTGTTGTTTTTTGTCTCGTTCTCTCTCCTTTTTCCTTCCTCATCCTTTGTCGGTATGTCTTTGTGCGGCCACCTGCGGTTTTGTCACATCGAGCAGCCACAATTCAAATGGAAAATGCGAGCGAAGAGCCTAACGCACAATCGCAATAGACACAATAAAATGTGATAAAACGAACGAAACGAGAAAAAAAGATAAAAAAGAAAATGTAAAACTTCCAACAGCGATTTTCAAGTTTGTTTTTCTACAATTTATTGTACGAGATTTGGACACGAGACTCCAACGCAATTCCATCGTCGTCGTCATCATCATCATCATCATCATCGTCGTCGTCGTTGTCTTTGTCGTCGTCTAAACTCTGAATCGTGCAAGCGAATGTAAATTTCTCGTCGTTTCAGAAGAAATTTTCGGGGTTATCGGTGTGTATGCTACACAGCATTTGGCTTAAGCGATGCAAGCGCCTAAATCTTTCACTCATTCTCAGGCCAACGGACCTCCTATCTCTCCTTCTCTCACTCATTCACAGGCGAAAACGGAACGATTCGAGATTTGAAATCCATTGCGAACAGCATAAAACAGGAAATTTCAAGAGATTAAATCCAACAAAGGAATAAATTCCTATGAGCTTTTTCATATCAAATCTTCGCTCTGCAGTAAAGTAATATAAGAAATCCTTTTTGCAAATGTGAAACTCCGTAAAAATATCTCAACTATTCCATTGCTTCTGTTACTTCGTTCGGTTACTGCGCGCTGCTGTTGTTACTGTTGGAT
Source organism: Sitodiplosis mosellana (assembly GCF_009176505.1). Lineage (NCBI taxonomy): Eukaryota > Metazoa > Arthropoda > Insecta > Diptera > Cecidomyiidae > Sitodiplosis > Sitodiplosis mosellana. The sequence goes on from NW_022595245.1 coordinate 3,922,511, forward strand.
TTCCTATACACCAAATGCTGCATTCGATATCCAAGTGTTCGTTATTGCTTGGTGGGAAGGTGATTAAAGTGCTACTTTATGTTTGGCAACAATTTATTGTTAAGCCCCAACAACACAAGCGAGAGTAAACATATCTAAAAGCGCAATGCACATCCATTATTATCCGGCAGAAACCAAATGCCAGCGTCACATATTTAGGGTAATGAGAGAATACTGTTGGGACCACCTCCTTTGAAACCGGAGGAAATATTTCTATGTTCTCGAAAACTCGCAACGGTTTTTGTTTTATTCGATGAAAGATGCGTATGCCCAATTCGAAACAATGACCGATCTTTTTGTGGACTCTTGTTCGATAAATAAATAAAGATATTTCGTGCAACATAAACTTATCCACTGACCAAATCGATTTCTCTTACCACCAGGCACTACTCGTTTCGAAATTTTTAATGGTTTCTTCGGCTTTTTTTCGAATTGTTCGTGTTTTCTCTCCCAAGTAAGTGGTAGTTTGACATGAATTATAGCTGTAACAAGTGGAAATCGGGTAGACGGGAGAATAGCACATCTCCCACGGTAAGTTTTTCTAAAACGTTCTTTAAGTTGAATTGGTTTTCTCTCTCACACACACACACACACACACAAACTCACTCTTTATCGCTCCCCAACTGCCATGAATGACGGTTGAGAAGCATTTCATATGACGTAAGCGATGAAGAGATTGGCAAAATATTTCCTTCATTGATATAATAATCAATGTCCAAAAAAAAATTCGGCAAAAAATCATGATTGCCAATCAAAGTCGATAGAAGGCGGCGATTATATTTTACCTACTTTAACATTTATATTCATGTCAAGTTCGATAACTGCGTCGAGTCAATTATTTCGCTGCTGATAAGATAAAATACTTGCCACCGACCCGCCGATCGACTAAGGAAAAAGGAAAACGTCAAAATATAAAAATACCGTTTGTTTCGTTTTTGTTCTGTTTCGAGCGTTTGAAGCAAATTCCGTTTGTTTTTATTTACTTAATTATAAATCATTTTCTTATTGTGTATGCGGCTCATTTTTTTTCTCCGTTTACATCCGTGTTCGTGTGGCATGTTATATTTTGTGTTCGTTTTTCAATCATCATAAATTTTTCGCCTCGTTTTATCGAAATTCTCTCGTTCTAAGCGAAGCACACACACACGGTGAGCGTGTGAAAGTGACGCGCCAAAGAAGAGAAAAAAAAGTGTGCAAACTGTGAAACGTGAACGGATTTATAATGGAAGAGAAGAAAATGCGGCCGAATTGGATATAATATTAGCGCCCTTGTGTGTGCACACAAGTTCTAGTAAATAAATCCGTCAACGATTGAAATTGTTGGCAGAAAGTAAAAACAACAACGAAAAAATTATGTCAGATGATGAAATGTTGAAATATTACATTGATTCGTCGTTTGCTCTTACAGCCCAGCCCAATGTGTTGGAAATATGTGTAAAAATTATTTATTTCGTCGTCGATCGATCGATCGATGGGCAAATGTATAAATATTTTCTGCTGTTAGAAACGCCTTTCTGCCAACTCGTTCGATTACGATGAAGAAGAAGGAAGAGAGAAGAAAAAAGCGTTGAGCAATTCATTTTCTGGAACTTTATCAAGACGATTGGCTCCGTTTTGTTAGTGTCATCACATTCCGTACACAATTAGGTAAATTATTATCGCCACATTTGGACACTTGTCCAACATTCGGAGTTCCTTTTTTCATGTGTTTTGTATGTGTATTGATCGGCTTTTGTGCAGCCAAAAAATATGTGCACCCATTATCTCTCTCTCTCTCTCTCTCTCTCTCTCTCTTTGTGTGTGTTGTGTCCATTCTCCTGGACACATCACTATTGTACAATGGCACAATCGTCTTCGTCGCCGTTGTCTGTAGACCGCAATGGCATGGATTTCATTGGCCTGGGTATGTTAGCAACATTCGTTATGAAATATTTATGGTTGGCGATGTGCGACCATTTTCCACAGTTGGAATTGTGTAATGACGACGGTTGGCATTTGGTGTGGTATGGTTTGTTTAGTGTGGCTACATGAATTATGTACACATGGAATCGGGCGCGTTCTCGTTTTACGAACGTAAAATACATATCGTTGTTCGATTGAGAGAAAATCCCTCAATAAACTAGGAAAATAGGTTGTGGCTCGGCATTCGATGCGAATAAAGAGAATAAACCAAAATATAAAAATGCCAACACGATATACCCATACATATTCAGCCGACTACGACGACAACAACAACAACCACTTCGATATCAAACGAATATGACGACGACTAACGTCGTGAAACCAGAGCAACGGAAAAGCAAAGTGTATTTGTTTGATAAGCAAAAGAGTGAACATATTTTGCCTATGCATTATAAATAACTGGCAATTTTCCAGACACACCAATTCGTCGTCGTCGTCTTCTTTTACCGCCGTCGTCTATGTGCCGATGTGTTTGTCGAGTCGACAGAGCTGTTGCTGTTATTGTTGTTTCGCTGCTGTTTCTTTTTCCCCCGTTGGCATGTGTGCGCGTGTGCTAGTGCTTATTTATCTTAGAAGATATACGATGTAGCAAATGCGGCGGTATGTTTTCGAATTCTGCTCGCATACATATTTCGTTGATCTTCGTTGTTGTTATTTCCTTCTGTTTCCTTTCGAGCCGGGCCGTTTTGGGTTTTTGACGAGAAGCTTCACTCGGTGTGTGTGTGTGTGTGTGTGTGAATGTTGTTTACTCTCTAGATACTTGTTCGTGTTTTGTCTCTCACACTCCCGATGTCTGATGCTTACACGTGTCTGTACTTAGACCGAGGAGGAGATGATAACGGCTTTGCAAGAATGGTAAATCCACGAACCACTCGCTTTTTGCCCTGCTCTATCTCTACTTTATGTGTCCAATTCGCAATACATATGTATACATGGGCCTCTTTATATTGTGGTTGTTCGACTTTTTTCTGCTCTGCTTTTTCCACCGGACAGTATATAACCCCTTACATAGGCACAGATAATACACAAGAGACCGATAGCCATGTACAAAGCCATCAAGCACGTAGGCATGATTAGAATGGGCCCAGGCTCTTGTTATTTCTCTCGTTCGTTTTCCGTGCTCCGCTCTCCCCGTCTCCCACCGTGTGAGTGTGTGTGCTCACTCATACCCGAACCCCTATGTATACACGCGATTTTATATATATATGTGCATACTATAAATGGAAATATGATGGAAGAACTTTTTCGAAATCAGAATCAATAAAAAGCTACCGCAGCGCATAGGCGCTGTGTTTATGTCGATAAATGTAGATCTATAGGCCTCTGCTCGTCACCGTTGTTCTTGTTGTTGTTCTTGTGATTACAAAACTTTTCGTTTCACTTCAAATTTCACGTCCATCGTGTGTCTGTACAACTGAGAAGGGCCGCCGCCGCCACCGCTGCCGTCGCCATACACATTGGCTGCTTGCTCTCTAATGAATGTAGCCCGAAACCATTTCAGGTTGCTGTTAGTTACAATATTATGTCTAAGGTCGGTTGTGTGACCCAATCCCGTTCTCGTACATCCAACATTCTATGCACACATGAATATTGTGTGCGTTTGGTTTTGCCAATTTTCGCTCGTTCAGGCCATAATTTTCTTCTTCTTCTTCTTCGCATTGATAACACAAACACATTCCGGGTGGAAATAGCGAGAACGCAAGAGAGGCTCAATGTGGTATTATTGCGACATATTCTGCAGAGGGATAAATAATTATTCCTCGTTTTCGGCATGGCCTACAACATGCAAAAATGTCATTTGCAAAAGGGAAACAACAACAACAATAGCAACGAAGAAACGGCAATGGCAATACCGACAAAGCCACACAGAAAAGCTTTTATACGTTTTTTTCTCCCCATATAAACGACCGGGGCCGCCCGACAATTCTGCTGTCTGAGATTGGGAATTAGTGCGCGTGTTCCAATTCCAGAATATACGCTCGCCGTAGAAATAGTATATAAATCTAGACGTAAAGATATAATTCGTACGTATTCCGTTTTCAATGCAGAATATAGACGACGATTTTCGGTTTAAAATATATATATTGTTGTTTGCCAAGTTGTGATAATATTTGCCTCCGTCTGTGTGCCATTGCTCACAACGCGGGATCATTCTCTTCCAAATATATAGATGTGCATGAATAAAATGAAAATTTACTGGGGCCTAAAGCCATGCTTACGTTACTCTTGTATGCACACAAAAACGACGACGACGACGACGACGACGGCAACTAGAAGATGTGAACATCGTGTCGAAAGCGAACGAACCGAAAGAGTGCGAAAAAGACGACGAGTGGAGTAGAGAGCAAGAGAGAGAAACGGAGCGAGTTGAACGAAAATTGCGGCAAATGTTCTCGGTGTACACAGAGATCGCATTATAAAATACAACATTTTCCAATTTTATGTGCGAGAGAAGCGCAGAGAGAAGAAGAAATGGAATTTCTATGACCTTCAGAAAAGAGGTCAAATGAGAATGAAAGGGATGAACGACGAAGTATGCTGCCATGACAGTTAGTCGAATGTTCGTGCATAGCACGGTGTATTGTACATATATATATATATATATATATATCGAATTGGGTATAGAAGATGCGACGCCGTCATTCGACACGGCATTTGTGTACTGTGGCAAAAAGCGATGGCTGCGAGAGCTTCTTGCTTTTGTGTTTCGCTTGCAAGCACACTCACACACACACACCAAATGATGGTCTCCGAAATAGCTTAATACCGATATATATGTATAAAACATCAACAGTGGCTCTGTTCCGTTCGCTTTGAGTACATAAGCACAGAGAGAACACAATTGGAAATGGAAAATAAAAAGTTTGTTGTGAATGTTGTGGAGCAGCGACGACAACAACGGCAACGGCAACGGCAACGGCAACGGCAACGGCAACGACGACGACGAACCGAAGAGGATGAGTAAGGGGATGACGACGGTGGCGACGAGGTATGGGGTTGTGTAGGCTATGTGTGTTGTGGCGTCGCGAGCAAAAAATAACCCAATGTATTTTATACACGAATATAGAACGGTTTTATATAGCGAACGAGTGAGTGAGTGAGGGATGGAGGGATGGAGAAAAAGCGAATTAGAGAGAAAGGAAGAACGCCTACGTATCGTAAAACTGAAGACGGCTACAGTAGAGGACGCAAATAATTTGACGCGACAAGGGTATAACAACAACGACAAGTGGTAAAAAGCACTAAACGGCTGCAGCAACAGAAGCACCACCAAATGACGATGGATTTTGCCATTTATTATTTATACAGACACTCGCACACTGAACATGTTAAATATACATGGAGCGAACGACAGAGAGTGCGAGAGAGCGAGCCGAGACATGGTATTAGATATCATTCCATTACCCACAATGACGCGCTCACCAGTGCAAACGTTTAGTCATTCAGTACACGCTCAAAACGCAATCACTACGCCGAAACGAAATGAAACGAGCGAACGGGAGAGGAGGCAAAAAACAAACGTGAAACACACTTTCCTTCTTCCTTTCGGCTTGCTCGAATGTTCGCCTCTCGCCGTTATACACCAAGTGTAGAAGCAAATGGCGTCGAAATATGTACAGTCTGCACGTATCTACATAGAGATTCAAAATGTTAAATGGGATTCTCTTTCGCTTCTATCGGTAGGCGAAATGAAATGAATGCGAAAAGATGCCGCCTGACGAGAATATGTTTCGAATGAGAAAACATGAGCGTGAATGTAAAAAAATCCCAAATGCTTTTGATGCTGCTGCCGTTGCTTCCATACAAGTCGAAAAGAGACTTAGGTAATGGTTAAGTGGCGTGTGTACATCGAATTCGTTTACTCGCCGTTTTTCATTTGATTCCTTTTTACGTTGCCATTGCCGCCTTTTCCGTGGAAATGAAAATTTGTTCGGCTTGTTTTTCATTTGTTTCCCGCCCCGGCATACACATATTGAGAATCACTTGGTTGTTTTTCTCGCAGCTTTGACACACACGGAATAGAATGGTGACGGTGGCGGTCAAACGATGGTAAGCAGTTTTGAGTGATTGTTCGAGAGAAAAAAGAGCGAGTAAATGGGCAAAACGGCGCGTGAATATTCTGCAGGTCGAAAAAGCAGCAGCAACAACAACAATAACAGCAGTAAAGCTGCCCTATATCAGTCGCTCTCTCACTCTCTTTCGGCAATTTACAATAAAATGCTTGGCGAAAGCCTGTTCTTTATGCGATTGTTGTACTCTGGCATATGGAAAATGGTGCGATATACAGGCCAAAGCCGAAATTTCAGTAATTTATTTTTTTCTGTTCGTTCGTGTGTATGTTTTGGCATTTTCTTTTGATTTGGCCTATACCATCAAAGAAGAGGGAAAAAACCCGGCATCAAAATTGGCGCTTTTCTTTCTGTATATTTTATGTCATTTCCTTTTTTTGTGTGTGCCATTTTGACTCGTGAAAAAAGAAGAAGAACAAAAAATTTATGTACTGCGCTGCAGTGGAGGGATCATTTCAATTCACAGTGTATATGGTACGAAAATTTCTTTGCGCCGCGATTCGATGCGAAAAAGTTCGAAACAGCGAGGCAAACGGGAGAGATAAGGTAAGGAAATACAAAAGTACGGAATGGAAAACTTTTGTGTTGGTTTTTTTTTGGAAATCAAGACGATTGTCTCCGGAATGGTATGTACGTTGTACGCGCGTTTCCTTGGCACCAAGTCAGTCTCCGAAGAAACAACACGCACATATACAACAGTTTAATTGGAGTGCGCTTTTGACATCAATTCTCAAATTTCATAAGATTTGCAACGTGATTCGGCGAGTGGTTTCCACGAATCGGAGTAAAATTACTGTTCCTTTACTTGTCTGGGGTGGAAAAGTTTTCCATTTCTTTTTTCTGTTCGCCTTTTTTTCTTTCTTGCTACTCTTCCGTTGTCTTCCCGGAAAATCTCGGGAAAATAAATCCATATTTAATTTCTGGATAGACAAATATATCGCTGTCTTGAACATTCCCAAATCAACCCACCGCCCAATTCACAAATGAAATGAACAAACAGGAAAATAAAACACGTTGCTTCGCGTTATGTACATCGTTGAAGCTTAAAGTAGCTTCCATATTTGGCTCAGTATATAATCGTTTTCCGATTAGAGAAACACATAAACCTATTTACCACGCCACAGAACCTTGTAAAAACCGTTTTCTTCGCACTCTCTCTCTCTCTCTCTCTTTCTCTCTCTGTGTGTGCCTATTTACATCTCTAGCATCTCTCTTAAATTCTCTAGAATTCTCTCTCTCATCCACTCTCTGGTGTGGAAGATAAATGGCAACAGAAAAATAGAAGACAGAATGATTCGCCTTTTGCACATGCCGAAAACAACACAAATAATAAAACATGAAAAATACGGGAGAAAAATATGGGCCGAAATTATTTGCGTCATTTATGTTGTTGTCATTCGTGTGGCAAGGGCATTAGAATGCCGAAATACGATCACTGGCACACACAGCCACATATAGGCTTAGTATAATTACTTTGATATTGCGAATGGTTTAATGGCAAGACGCGTAGAAATTTGAGATGGGAAAAAAATTTGATGACGGTTTAACAATGAATGAGAGACATGAGATGAGCTGATGGCGTGACGGTGGTGGTGGTAGTGGCGTCCGAGTCGGCGATTGACGCGATCACAAAACGCTGATTGCAGATAATATGTCTTTTTGAGCATTTTGTTTCCGATACCGATTTTCATTTGTTTTGTTTTTTTCGCCCTCTGAGAGAACTCTCTGTCTCTTGTTATTGTATGGCTGTACTAAGCTGAATGATAGGCCTCGCATTGTCCTTTGACGTTTTTCGTCAAGAAAATAATGCTTCCGGTAATGATATTCTGCATTGATGGTCTACCCATCCACATTGAGCTATTATGTGCAGAAACTGCTCAACAAAATGGAATACAAAAAGCAAACATTCCATGCTTCTGTTGCTGTTGTTGTTTCTTTTTCTGCGCCTTCCTTTCTTTTCTTCTCTTCTCGACGTTGTCTCGTTGTTTTATTTTCGAATTACAACAATTCTGGCGCGAGTGAGCATTGTGAGGCGTTCACATTTTTGCAGTGGAGCAACAAAAGCAGCAGCAGCATCGACACAATGGCAGAGGGGCACCAAGAGACAGAACGACTTACGTGTGGAGAGTGAAAAACGTTCATGGAAATCATGATAGACATTTTTCGCTGTTGTCATTGTTCTTTAGCACATCTTTCCTTTTTACGCCAACATAACTTAAGTACCAGCGTCGAAGCGCTCGCTTGCATCCCCCCGTATATATATATCATCACTGTAATGTTCGTTCGCATGCTGTGCTCGTTCATCCTTATGTCTCTCTTTCTACTTCAAGTGTGTTTTGATATCGCTTGTCGTCGACATTTTTTTTATTGTTTGAACTGTGTGCTGTGTATTTGAGTTGTTGTGTTTCTTCTTCTCTTTTTTCATTCAGCCGCCGCTGCTGCTGCTGCTCCAGAAAACAAATAAAATATTTCATAAATGTATTGTGTGTGTGTGCATGGATACTGGATACAAGGAAACGGGTGACGTTGAGTATTTTTCACAAAAGAAAATCTCCCCGTCCAAGAAGAATGTATATCTGTAGCACTTGAGCGCACATTGAAATGTTAGCAACAGCAACAATTCTAAGGAAAAGAAATAAGCAGGGGAAAAAATAACTATCTCTGGTTCTCCTTGATGCTGCTGACTGAAAGAACGAAGAGACAACAACACACAAAAAATTACCCTTTTTCACTTTGATAAGGACGAAATTCTACGAAATATTGCCATCCCGCAGCTAATACATACTTTATATCACGCAGGTAGAATGACATAAAAGAGAATTGTCAATGACAGAATGAGCAAGATTCGGAGAAAATCAAACAAGAGAAGCGAGAAAGATACGAATATGTAAGAACCATTCTACAAATTTTTTTTTGTTGTTCTCCTCCATCCGAAAAAAGAGACATTTTATTGAAGACAAATTCCGCGAAATCCAAATGTATTTTGCTGTGTTCTCGAGAGTCGCATTTTCTTGGAACCGAGGTGTCCTTCAGTCAAATTTCGGCTCTTCTTCCATTTATCTTAATTTTCATATTGCCATTTTCCATTCGGAAAGTGGCATGTGCTTGCCAACTGGTCCAGCTTATCCATTTACCACCACCACCCGTTTCGCCCAGTCTCGCATCGAAAACCAAAACGACGTTCCCATTTGGCATTTCGCATAATAGAAAAGTTTTCCAAACGATGAAAACATCGAAAGTTATGGCCAAAAGCTTTTGGCAATGACTTTTGTTTTAGGCACGTTGAAAATATGTGAATTTGTGAGAAAATGAAAAACTTAAAAATATTTGCCGACATAAATATTTCCACAAAGTAAGATCGGTTGTGACAGACGAGTCGATAGGGTGAACAAAAATATCCCGTTTTTGTTAAAGGTGTGGCACACCAGAGCTTCGTTTCTGGATGGAAAATCGGATATATACACAGCGAGCATATCAAATATAATATAGAGACGAACATGAAAAGAAGCATTGCGATTCACAACTTTATTTGTGGCTTAAGTTTTGTGCGTGTGTTTTATGATTTTCGTCTAATGATATACGTATTGTATAAGAACAGGCCCAGGCACTCGAGCCATCATTCGCAACAGACCAAGTTAATCTTCTTGATGCCAAGCATTTTCCAAGAAGAAAAACCATTGTCACCGCACATAAAATGAAATGAAATGATGTGGGTCTCTGACTACTTTTTGAGCATTGAATTTGACATTTGCGCATTTCCAAATGACTTGTTCGTAAGTTCTTTCATTCGGTGTCAATTCGCTTTGTTATTTCGTCTCAATTTTCCGTCAATGCCACTTCTGACTGTACACGGAGTGGAGGAGCCATGGATAAATAGTCAGTAGTGTCTGTTTTTGGGTATGCTTGAAAATATTCATAAAAATTAACGCACCACTATACACACATCCATGTTATTTATCTGCCTTTATCGTCCGTCATTCGGAGCAAATGGAGCTTTATGTAGACATGGCAAATATTCGATGCGTGTGTGTATGGGCATGGGCATGCAATCACGCACAGTTTTGTCATAGTGATATATGATGCTAAAGGTTCGGGTGTTGTTTTTTTTCTATTATTCCGTTGCTTGTCTTTTTTCTTTTGCCTGCCTGTCTCGAGTATTCTGCGAAAAAAATCTGATGCTAGCATATTTTGGTGTGAGTATGTGTTGAGTTTACAGACAGAGCCATGGTATATAGTTTATACAATGCCACAATGGTGCAAAATATACCAAAGTATATAAGGTGTGGTAAAAAAGAAATACGATTGAGAGGAAGAGAGAGAGAGAGAGAGAGAGAGAGTGACGAGATAGTATTTTGTTATGTTTAGTCATCGAATTTAGAGTGAGAGTGAGAGGAGAGTTTGGGAGACATGATAATGGTGGAAATTGCAGACAAACTGTATTTGTCCTCTGTTCGTTGTTTGAAGGACATATGGATGTATTTATGCATGCTTCGTATGTTTCATCGTATGCGACGAGATTTTTGTTGTTATCTTCATCGAGTCGTTGATTATGCCATATCATGTATTATTTATTTTTTTCTTTAAGCTCACTCGCTCGTTCGTTTGCTTTGCTCTTCTCCCTTTCGCTCTCTTTGTTGCACATACACACCCACAAACTGGATTGATGGTTAGCGCGCAATCTACCATTGTTCGGTGCGTTTCGATGTGTAATATAAATGCCATAAAAGTTCGAAAAGGGAACTTAACCGACACATTCACACATGGCATATAATCTCTATTCAGCACTTTTCTTTATCAACAATTTTTTTTGGGCCCACAATGTTAACGTGCAACCATCCATTGGCACTATGTCGAGGAATCGACAACGATGGTAATGGTGGTGGCAGCAGCAGCTAGTTCTAGCTGAAAATGTCTAATGTTGATATATGAAGGCAGTTGATACCGGTTAAGAGGTTTATAATATTGAATGGATCGATGTGAAAATCCACGACGATGACGACAATAACAACAACTCGAATCGAATAAAAGCCAAAGTAGTAAAGACAATGGGCAAAAGGAAAAATTGGGCGGCTCGGCTCGGTTCACTACAAATGAAGACTGACACATCTCTTTCTCGTTCGTTTGCGTCATATACATTTTTTATTATTATGAGGATTGTGTGTGTGTGTTGGAAAAAAGCATTGACTTTGACAAATCCATATGCCGCGAAATAAATTATCAATAAAGGCCAACTTTGTTTACACTAAAGTTTCGTGTGAACGCTTTTTAACCACATTTTTGTCGGTCTGTGTGCCTATCCGTTCATTTGGCTTTCGGATTTGACAATTTTTACGCATTTAGCGGTAATCATCATTTAGGATAACGTATGTGATGACCCAGTAAGAGGAAAATGTCGATTGGATCAATGCTTTCCGACATCGTCGTTTAATCGATGAATGGGAAAATTCGGAGCCATCCTTTATCTATTGATTGCGCAAAATGAATTTATTTGCTGCTTAACACGTCTTTCACATTAATTACCAACCATTCATGGGGGTTGACGATGGAAAATTCAAGGCAAATCAAAAAGAATTAGCCCATTGTTTTCTTTAAATCGATGTCCTTGAACACGTTCAACCCCATCGCCCATTTCATCCAATGCGAAAAATCAATAATTTCCGTCTCCTTTTTCATTTCATCGTGTTCGACGTCTTAATGAAACACACAAATTTATGAAAGGTTTCGCACGAAATGGTTCGATTTGCATTGGAAATTCTCGTTATCGAGGAAGTCGCTTTCTTTTTCAATTTTCGTTTGCTATGGGCCCATGATGATGAAACACGAAATACATTCGCCGTATTTTATTCATTCTTTTCATTTCAAATGAACACCATTTCCAGCAACCTTATTTGATCCGGTAATTTTATTGCCGCTTCATTAACATCATCATCATTACCGTCATCAGCAGGCGTTAGTCGAAACGAAATACGGAGAGCTACTTGCAATAGAAACACCATCACCACTACTAACCACCATCGCCATTATCATTATGGGCAACATTTTTCCTTTTTCGCTCGTTCAAGCAAAAAGCTCGAGCGGAGGAGGGGACGCCATCGCCCCACCATCGAAAAGTTTTTGATCTGCATCAGCAGCAAAACCCAAATAAAAATCCAATAAAATGAAGCGAAAAAAGGACTGCGAAAGCGTTCAGCATGATTCGACGAATGCCGAAAATTGGATCACGTCAATTCAGCATTTTCTTATTTATACTGTATGGTTGTGTGTTTTTGCCACGCTAGACTTGAATCCTTGTGTATAACCTGTTTATTTCGCTCTTCTCTACACTTTCTCTCTATTTATATGTCCGATGTTCTGCTTTTTCGGGCAGCCATTCGACATTTTTTGGTTTCGAGCCGAAATTTGTTATTCGAACATGTTCAATAGCAGATGGCCACTTCACGTTCGTAAAAAAAGAGAGAAGAAAACCGTTTGTCGGTCGCAGACTCTTTCACACGATCATTCTTTTCCTTATTTTTCCAATTTTTGTACACACTGGCCACTTTTAATCGATTTCATCTCTTCGCTTTTATTTGCGCTTCCTTCTCTGTTTTCCCCTAAAACACAAAAACAATTTTCAAAACGAGCGAAACAGTAAGCCCGGCCGCCCTCCGGTATAATGGCCAAACAAACGCTCAGAGAGTACATGAAAATAAACATCACACAATGCTCGCTCGTTTGTTCGGTTTGCGCGCACTCGCTATCGCCATTACCTGAAGTTTACGCATCAGCAGATAAGAATCGTCCAAAATGTGCGATTTATCGGCGTTGCTCGGAATTTAGTATTGAATTATTCTTTTTTTCCTTCTTCGTTATTCGTTGGTTGGCTGAGTTCTGGGTAACTGTGTTGTTGTTTGAGCATTCTTAGCTTTTATTTAACCTGTTTACTTCGTCGACGCATAAAAAGAAATTTGCGTGGGTGAACGACGGCTTTCACACGATATAGACTAAATAAATACGGTACACACATTACGCTGGCACGAACGGAATGGGGAAAAATAACGAAACATTAAAATATACACATTATTTGTTGAGTCTGTCGGCATTCACGGTCATGTGTCCAGGGATCGAAAGTTAGTTATTCAGCATTCACTCGCTCCTTCTCGCTTTTGCGTGTGTGCGGTACATTTTTCGTCCTGTGTTCGCTTCATTTTTGTCATATATATTGAATTATTCTGGTTATTTTCCGTTTTCTAGAAACACAACCGTTTGAATAGACGGATAGACACACATATCAAATGGTGCGTAGGCTTCAAATCCACATTAAATTTGTATGGGTACATCGAAAATCCCTTTATAACGAATCGATATATACATTCGAAACACGGTTGTGAGCTTCGGCTTTCAGGTCATAAAGCCGCCGCCGGCATTCGGGAACAACTCAAATTCAATCCCAATTCCCGAAAAAACCTAATGTTCAGCAAGAGCGTAGTGCTTCGTGCGTGTGCTTCATAAATTTCTAATGAAAATTAGTGAATTAGATTCTCATAAATTTTTTTGATTCTGATAAAGGTTTCGCTTGTCGCACTCGACTGCCAAAAACCATATGATGTTTGCGTGTTAGAATGTGTTCACTTTTTTCCCTTCTCACTTCGACATTATTTTCCTATTTTTATTCGATTATATTTTTGTTCCCTGCTTCATACCAAGAGACATTTACACATACATACACAGGGCAGCTATGGAAAAAGCGCATGCATATTCATTTCGGTTATATTTTGTTGTTCGTAAGAGCCGTTGTTACCTTGGCCGTGTTCGCGGTGACGCACTGACTGGAAAGAACATCTCGTCGATTACAGTTTGAATACATTATCGTTTAAGTGTTGAGCCTGTTTGTAAAAGAGATTTCGTTCTTTTTTTTCGTTCGTTCGCTCGGATATTTTCGGTAACGCACGTGTAACTTACTAATATCGGGCGCTGTTCGGGTCGTGTATATTCAATCATATTCTCGTGCGTTCGTTCGTACTATCGATGTTGGAATGTCGGTCTCATTATTTTCGGCTGTTTCAATATCAGCCCCGCAAACAATTCGAATAGCCTGAGCCAGCACTATTTTCGTTGAAAAACCGCACTTACTTACCCAATTTCTTTCTCATTCTCATTGTGATAATGAAGCCGAATATAAAAAAAATGTAAATAGTAAATATTGCTAAGCTTTATTGTTTCAATTGAATGAATTATGTATATTCTTGTGTTTCCATTTTTTCCCCTTTCTTTGCTTCAGTTTTTCTCTTTCGATGTGCTTGTTCACAAAGCAATTTCATTTTCGTCGGCTTTAATTATGGTTGCATTTGATAGAGCCGCAAGAGGGAGAAATGGAGAAAATGCCGGAAAAGCAATTTGCTTGAAAATGGTTTGAGCAAGAGCGAGAGCACAAGCAGAAATGGCGGCGAACAGCAGAAAAAAAAACACAGGAATTGGGTTACTGATGAAAACTGTATTTTTCCATTCTTGCCCCGTGTGTTTCTTTTTCAACGCTTGTTATGTCTATCATGAATTCCGAGCCCATAATCCATGACTTTCTTTTTATACACAAGACAACGAGTGAAAAACAGAATATTCTCTTCTTTGTGTGTGTTGAGACACAACACACAAAAAAATGAACTACCTGTCATTTTTACCGAAAGGATGATGAAAATATTAATTAAACGAACGAGTGGAAGACAAGTGAACTAAAATAAGAGGACAAGAGAAAAACAAAACCCACACACACACAAACACACAACGGTGTAGAGTGAAAGTAGGGCATCTAACCCCATATTGAAATATGGGGAGAGCGAGTGAGAAATAAAATGAGAAGAGAATGTGGCAACAGCACTCTAAAAAAACACTTTTCCATGTATATTTGGTTATTTTTTTGTTTCATGTTCATTCTCATCGTCTTTATCACTTCATGTACGAACTGACATGGCGGTGAGTGCACGTAATGCTGTTTATTCGTAGTGTGCCGGTTGATAGCATTTTATATGTGGGGTTTATTCGTTGTTTTGTGTGCATGCGGCCCCGTTCATTCGGCTCTCAAACAAATGAATGGGAGTTAGTGAGTGTGTTTTTATATGTGTGTCTGTTGCGATAGAGAGTGGAATCGACAAGCCAAAAAAAAAACTCCATCATTATAATTATCTTTCATTCACAATGTTTAGGGGGCATTTTTTATGCCTTTGATTATATATGCATCATTCGCATCTATGATTTTTTAATCAGGCAACATTACTGCATTTAACTTAATGAGAATGTGATTTATTCGAGTGGTAGTAGTGATATTCACACACAGAGAAGGTGCAAGCGCGCGCATTGGAGAGAAGCAGGATAGAAAAAAACAGTTTGAACAATAAAACTACGAATGTGTAGCGAGGCAGCGAGACTGAGGATGAGAAATGAGAAAAAAAAACATTGAAAAGTACACAGATAGAAGAGAATGTTGGCCGTTGATATTGAAAGGCATGGAACAAAACGTCGGTTGACAGATTAGAAAGATTAATTAGAACAACACTGTTTCAGCCACGTTTCGACGATAGAGCCGCGACGAGCTCACCCTTTCTCTCTGTATCACGTCATTGTGCGACTTTTATTTTCATTTCCTGCGATGACGACGATCAAAAACAGAGAAAAGCACCGATCTACAGCAACAACATCGAAAAACCAACGGCAACAGCAACAGCGACCAAAGCTGGTGAATATAAACTTGAATACTCGGCGTATAAATACTGGGGTGTTTTTATGCACGTGTTATCTTCGTGTGTCGTGAATGCGATTGGCCTAGTTTCTCTCTCTCTCTCTTGTTGGAAAAAAAAGGCTTGAACATACGTAAATCATCATATTCGCTTGCATGTATGTGCTTGGGGATGCATTAATGACTTGCTCAGCAAAAAGAATTTTCTCACTAAAAGCTTGGTTTTTCCGCATCTCCTGACTTCGCTTCATTTTGTTTTTTTGCTCCACTTATCTTGCTCTCGTTCGCTCTTTTTTTCCCATTTTATCACATATGCAGAGATGTAGACATTGGATGTGTGTGCAATGTTCGTGCAACGATTGAAATATGCAAATCTAAAAAGGGTTTGCATATGCACTATCTCATGAATGGAAATAGCAACAGCAGCCACATCGGCACAATTGCAATTGCCACGACACTGGTACTGAAGTGAAATGTGCACGCTTTGTGATAAAAATATATAGGCGATTTGTGTGTAAAAATAGAAATGTGTGCATACTGCACACAGAAAGAGAGAGAGAAGAAGAGCAAATCTGTCGAAGGGAGAAAGGCGGCCACTGTTGTTGTTGAGCTAGGGCGAAAAAATCAAAAAGGAAACTCAATGCGATAATACATATGGATCAGAGCACAACATAAACGCACACATGAACGCACTGACTTGAAGAAAGAGTGAGAGAAAAAAAGGTAAATAGACGCTGTATTGAACGAACATTTAGCAGTCGATTCATATTAATGACACAATGCCATCGACGAGCTTTGTGTGCGCACCACACACACACACACACACACACACAATTGCTGGTGATGATGATGATGATGTTGATGGAACCGTCGTCGCTGATGACAACGTTTCTGCCTATTAAGCCCACAAGAGTAAATGCGTATTGTCATGAGCTAACGCGTTGTCATACGAACCAAGTGAATGTGTTCCCTTTTGTTTAGTTTTCGTCGTGTACTTTTTTTTCCTTTCGCCTTTAAATGTTTTGTAACCAAATATTCCTTCCGATAAAATTTTCTTAAGTGCTTTCTCTCTTCCTTTGAATGCGTGGGCCCGTTGCCGTTCTTTAGTCGCTTGCTCCTTGTTCATTTTTCGTATTCATAGAGCGCGCAGTTTTTTTTTCTTCTTTGCTCCAGCAACAACACATTTGTAAGAAAATTCTAATGATGTTTCTTATCAGCATTACATTCATTGTGTGGCGTTCCCAAATCGGCAACCATTTAATAAGTTGATTCGGCAACGTTCCAAATGTGTGCGACGCATTCAATCACTTTCTCCCAGAAAAGAATAGAAACCCATGCGAATAATAATAATAATAATCAAAATGGGATATGAAATGATGTTTGTCTGTCGGCCGGTTAATGGGGAAAAGCATTTACCTTGAACAAAAATGCGATAACATCGGAAATGAGGAAATAAACGATGGAGAGAGAGAGAGAGAGAGAGAGAGAGAGAGAGAGAGAGAGAGAAACAGCACACGCACACGCACAATATTTAATGAAAGCATCAAATAAATAATTTTTTCGATTTCCAGTTTTTTTCTCTTCTTCCTTCTTCATCTCTCTGCCTCTGTCGTACATTTGCACCTGGTTCGTTCATTTCCCACATGATATATCACGTATATAGATTTCTTCGAAAATGTGTGCCATACACGGCGGAAAATGAATTTACTGTAGCGTGAAGGAATTGCACAGATAGAGCGAGTGAAAATGTTGATGAAAATGTGCCCCATATCAACATCAACGAGGCGAATATATACATATGTATATTGATTTTGCTATGACAACCGCAATATGACTTGGGCTTTGGCTAACAACATAATGGCAAATAATAATAAATTCACGCCCCGTCTCGCTCTCGCTCACGTTCATTTTCTGTGTCATCATCCTTCGAACACAATTTACAACACATCGATTCACCTATTCAACTGTTTAGGCATTGTGACACGTGTAATGTTCAAGCTTAGAAATGTTATGTGTCGTGCTCATGGATTTTTCGCAATCGGTTTCATTCACCTTTCGCCGTGCCGTGCACACCCGAAATGTGTGTTCGATTTTTCGCGACACGAAAAATGTTTGTGTGTAATATGATTCATGTGGCATGAATGGAATTACGTTGTTCCGTTCGGAAATCCATTAAGCTAGTGTTTGTTCGTTCGGTTCTTACACTATGGCATAGAGCACCAACAATAATGACACCAACGAAAAATCAAAGACTTGAAACAATTTTTTACATTTGTTCGTCGTTCGTGGTATGTATGGCGATTGCATATGAATGGCTTCAGATTGTCGTAACATTTGCTAACATACACTATTGCGCTTTCAGTGGTCTAGTGTCATAATAAATCAATGGAGGAAAAAAGGAGAAGAAAAACAACGTAATATGGTAAAAAAAAAATCTACCCAGAAAACGGTGAAAAGCAGAACGCACCACACAAATCGGAAGAGAGAATAAAATGCATGAAATTATTAGACCAGGAGACATAAATGGTGTGCGCGAGTGTAAATAATAAGCCCACAAACGATAACGGCTTAGCTGCGTTTTTTTACTTCGCCTTTTTCGATGGTGTGTTCCTTCCTGTGAGTGAGTACAATTACAGTTGGTGTAGTGGTGTTCGCAAGCCATTTATACCTTTAGCGATTATGCTGACAACGAACGAAGAAAAACTATGGGTTTTTCTATAATTGTTTTTCTTTTTTTTTATATATATATTCGCTAGACATAATTTATAGCCGGATCAGTTTGGATGGTGGATATGGTTAAGAGTACAGTGAGAAACCGTTGAAATATGTGATGGTATGTTTTTGTGTGGCGGTAGTGTTTTTTCTCTCTCTCTCTCATTTTTGGTTTGAAAAAAGGCTTTTGGTGTATGGCGACGGACAGCAAGAGCAAGCAGGCGAACGATGTTGTACGGGTCCCGTGTATAAAACACACACACATATATACCGTAGTTTCGAGATAATGCATTCCGTCAGCTGTACACACGTAAAATTTATGGACGACAAAAGGCAAAGGCAACACTCACAGTAATACACCGCCAACATCGCCGCAAAGCAGCCGTGCCAATCACACAAAATGAGACACAAAGAAATGGGAAAAAAGAGCGAACGAATGCGCGCACCACAAAGAACATCACATCACAGAGCCTAGAACAGCTCAGAAAGCTTCAGCTGGAGAGAACATTACATAAAAACCGAGGCCCAAATGCGGATTATGGTGCAATCGAGCGAATGAAGTGGTTTTTATTCCGGTCAGAAATACTGTAATAGCAATTTATTTTCTATGTGTGTATGTGCGCTGTGCTGTGCCGTGTGCCTGCTTGGTTTGCGTAGCCTAGCTGACAGGAATCACGATTTATGATCTCAGCAGCCAAACGCTTAAACTTGTCTGCTCAAGATTGTTGCTTGTCGCTTTTCATACCAATTCCATAAAACGTACCGAATACGTAAAATATACGACGTATTGACTGTGAACAACACAATTCATGCATTGTACGGGTGAGTGTGTGTATGTGTGTGTATGTGATATGTGATATTTGAATTTTTGGAAGCAAATTCCACATTCAATAGGTATCAAGCGAGTGAGTGGATTTGAAGCGAATTTCCTACAATTGCCCATTTCCACAGTGTGTGTGCTTCAGCATTTGATTACACATTGAATTCAGTGAACCATGTGCCCGAGCACATACATTTTCGGCCATTGTCATTGGCCGAGTGATTTTCGTCAATGGAAGATTTAACTACGAAAGAAAAGAATAGCCCATATTATTGGCTTCTCTCCTTCAATTTTCGGTACATAAATTTTCGGGGAGGCCGAAACCAGCAATTACTACTTACGATCGGCGCATTTTTATTGACGTTCAATTCATACCGCTTTTGTTTGGCTTCACTTCAATTTGGCCAGAATATGCGACTGATTGGGACTGAAAAATTCCTTTTAGTACATGCACAGAGTTCGGTACATTCTCACGACACATTCTCCCGGGAATCAAAACAAATTAAGATTGCCAAGAATTCGTCATAATAATCATTAAGGCGATAAGTGACAGGCCCGACAAAAACGAAACCATTTCGAAGTAAGTATGTGTTTTCAAATAAAATTTTGTTTGTTGCTTTTACTTTTCGTTTAAATAATTCATTTGAATATTTTAAACTTGAAAAAAAGGAACAACCAATTCAATTCCAGGACAAATCATGAAAGTTTTATTGGTTCTTTCTCGCGTGCCATTCGTTTATGAGTGCAAACGCGGTAGCAAAGAATATATGGGTAGGTATGGTGAGCGCACCCATCACCAATATCTATCTAGTGTTGAATGTGTTGTGCTGTCTGTGCGTGTGTTTAATAATATTTTGACTTTATTACAATGTTGATATTAAGATTTCGAGGTTTGAACTCGTTTTAAGTGGTCGTTGTGTATTTGATCCTACTGATGCAGCAACCAAATACTTTGTACGCTTATTCTTTCTTTCACTCTCTTTCCGCTGTTGTTTGAATTTTTATAATCATAATATGCGTCACATAAACACAGCGAACGTCATCTCTTCCACCGCCGAGTGAACGATATCTGGGCATTGGATGATCGAAACTAATTTACTTTTGCATGATGAGAACAATGTTAACGGGTGAAGAATTATGAGAATTTTAATCAATTTCTTCTTGCTGAGCTCGACTTTCACTGGTGCATGCCGCCGCTGCTGCTGGCTGCCGTTGCTATTGCCTCGGTGCTAATAATTTTTATCTCTATTATTATCGGTGGTATTTTGTCGCTTGATCGCGTTCATTCGGTTCATTTTCGCTCTAATAGGCGAGAGATTCCTCTTAATTTTCACCGTCATCGTATCGTGTGTTCGTGCGTTTTTGTTAGTTTTTCAACATTCCGAAATTTACGATCCAATAAAATGTCTAAATTTGAAATCTTCATTTGCGAGTTTTTCTTTCACTCTCTTCGATTTTTCCTCGTCAGCTTCTAAACATTTAGTAGAAGAAATAGATCGGAAACAGCAAGAATACAGAACATTCCGTATTTTGTGTATACGATAGACGAATTGACGTTTGCCTCTTTGATGATTCAGTAAAAATGTGGTGAAAAAAAAACAAAACCTGACTGATAAATATGCGTGAATTGAGGGAAATATTGTCAATTGCCGTTTCATGCCGTTTAAAATTTAATTTACAGCTAGTGAAAGGAATCATTATGATTAGGAAAATGCAAACGATTTTGGTTGTCTCTTCCCTTTTTGCTTCCAATCTAGTTACAGAATGGAAAAAACTCAGTTTAAATGTCGAGCAACGCATAAGAAAAAAAAATCAGATTCGTTCAGCGTTTGTGGCAAAGTCTGCCGGCATTTCCATTGAGAGAGTGCGAGCGTTCTTGGGTGCGCGCGTATTTGAATTCAGTAGCTGCAACTGAAAACGTTTTATAGATGCTTTTGCTCGCCGTTTTTTTTAACGACACCATTAAAAATCTATAAAAACAGTGAGTGTGACACGACGCAAACGCGTTTAGCTCGAGCTTATTTACAAATACACAATGATTCTTTTTTCTATTCGGGTGAATAATTAGAAGAATTTTAATTGACATTTTATCTCGGATGATTTATGTTCCATGTATGAATCAGCGAGCGAGCAAACGAGCGAACTCATCAACTATAGACAGCAATAAATCAACATAGTATGTATGCGTGCGTGTGCGTCGTTTTTTGTTTTCGTTTTTGCTGAGTCTTGTCACAAAGTGATTTTTATTATTTCATGGCATTCCGAAAATATGATGTTGTGTTCAATTTTTTACGGACGTTTGTTCGCCCTCTCGGGCTCTCTGTGTCTGTTCAATAAACAGTGTTCACACATGAGATTGAATTGGAAAAAAATGTTCGTCAAATTTTCGACGCATCCAGATCGAATAGAAAAGGAAGTGAAAACACACCGATTTGGTCGTAGAACCATTTCGAGAAAAAAACGTGTTCGCGCGAATGTTTTATCGAATTTGGAACGATGGGTGAATAATAAAAGCGACACACCAAACCAACAATCGAACTAGAAAAAAAAACAACAATAACAACAAAAGCAACAGCAACGTTTTGAATGAGCCACTTCATATATATAGATAAAATACAAAATATTTGGTTATGGTGGCAGAGCACAACAAAATCGTAAGACACATATCGAATATGTGTCTATAAACGGAATCGATGTGCATTGAACACGTCAAACAATATGTTGTTTATATACCTTCCATCGGGGCTTATGCTTTCAAAAAATATGCGTCCTCTTCTTCTTCTTCTTCTTCTTTTTGTTCATTTCGTCTAAAATATTGACAACGATGAGCCGCTATGTTCTATATTCCTTTAGTACGGTCTTTTCTTTGTGGCTCTTTCATTCGGTTTTCACAAATGTCGATTGTCGTCTTCATTTCGTAGGGTTCAATATTGGTGCTATTCGCGCACGTTTGTACTCTTGTTTATTTGATACTTTTCCGAAAACGATTCTTATTGATGGCTATGGAAATGCATACAAACCAACGACAAATAAATATATATATTCAAATCGTACAAACAAACGATGCCATTGTTTTCGTTCGGGATGGAATGAATTCTTGTGCATAAACAATGTGCATAGACACATGAAGAATGAGAGAGGGAGACATGTGTGTGTGTGTGTGTGTGTATACGTTGTCCCTTTTCCGTTCACAAATATCGTATTGTGTGCTATGCGGATGTGTATCGCATTGAAGACGAGCGAATCAAAACCAATGCCCAATGAGACAACAAACGTGGAAAAATATGAATCAATTCAATTCATTTCAAATGGTTGAGCTCAAAAGAAATCAAACAATTATTTAAACAAGCGGCGCGTTGACTCTTGGTATCTGTTTGTTGGTTTAATGGTCGCTTCACTGGAACTCTTGATTTGCTTGCTTTCTTCGGAATGGAGAAAGAGAGTCTATTCACATCTCGGTGTGCATAGCACACTTGCACACCATTTAACAATTTAACATGCATAAATATGTTCTCAATTTTTATCAAACCCTTTCGCTCCGTTTGTTTGTGCCCGTTTATGTATTCTTTTTACCATCCACATTTCTTTTCTCTTGCTCTCATCTAGTTTAACTAATAACTGACATCTTTTCGGTCAACTGTTTTCTCTCTCTGTGTCTGAACAAACGCCTTTGTTTTTCGCTATTCAAGCTTCAACTATTCAGTTTGCAATCCATTTTTCTTTGTGTTTAACTAGGATTCTTTTTGAATAACATTTCCTTCTTTTCTACTCAAAATCGTCGTTTGTTTCGTTCGCGGAATTTGATATCGTGTGCGGCTTGACATAATTCCATGCTTTGTTGTGTGTCACTTGAAAAATTGAATATGCACAATTAGAAGGATCTGATTAATATTACTTTTGTTTAAAAGGAAAGAAAAAAAAAATGAGTGAAATGCCCATTGACAAACGAATGTGGGACTCACATTGTGAGTTGTCGAGCGAATTGGAATAAAAAGCGAGAGCACTTTGATTATTAAACAAATTATATGCACACACACACAAAAAAGAGGAAGAAAAAACATGGGTTCACAAACGAATACGAGATTCCGTGTGGAAAAACAACAACGAATTTCGACGAAGTAATGAAACCTACCTACATATCGCGGATTGGGGAGGGTTTCGACGAAGTTCCTTGAGTTGTTTGTTTTCGACCATTAAATAATGGATACTTCGGATCAAATTTCAATGTTGTTGAAATTGGATTATTTTCTATTTTTGGTGCGTCATTGTACCCCATTTGTGTTTGTTTTTATTTTCGTGTATTTCTAATGAACATAACGGGAGAGTTAGAGATAGATAGAGTCTCGAAAAGTATAGAACATTGTTCAGATAACATCATCATCGTTGCCGTTGTTTTCATTTTTTTTTCTTTGTTGTTGAATGCATTTCGCTTCAGGTTTATCATTTATGAATATCTAATTAGGAGTTTTTTTTTCGTTGATGAAATACAAAATTGTGCGGAGCTGCCTGTTTGGAACAAGAACACTCAAACAATGTGCACAGCAGCGAATGTGTCAGTGATGACGGTATTTTATTGTAAATATTTGCCTGTTACGCTAAATTTAATAAGGATCGCTTTCGAGCTAACCGAACGGTTTATGTTTTTTTACTGCCATCGTCAGTGAACATTATTTTCTTTAAAATTATTATTGACTTTGAGTGTGCTTTGCGAACAACATTTCTCTCTCTCTCTCTCACTCTGTCTCTCTGCGTTTTGAGTTTTTTTCCACTCTCTTCTTTTCTGTTTATTTCGAGCCATTTCTCCCTCTCATTGTGAGGCGTCTCCCTCTTCTGCCTCACTCAAAGTCTCTCACTCCCTCACCATATTTTCTTCTTTTTTTGCAATTTTTCTCTCCGTCCGATTTTTTTTTTATCCGATTCCATTCTCAATCCAACTCTTGAAATTTCACAGAAAATCACATCTCGATT
Organism: Sitodiplosis mosellana; assembly: GCF_009176505.1. Lineage (NCBI taxonomy): Eukaryota > Metazoa > Arthropoda > Insecta > Diptera > Cecidomyiidae > Sitodiplosis > Sitodiplosis mosellana. Next base: position 3,946,791 of record NW_022595245.1, read on the forward strand.
CTTTGTCTGTTGCGCTAGAATCCAGTACGAATAATGATGCATTTGAGCTTTTTGCAAATAGAACGAGAGAAAAAAATGGGGGAAAAAAACGTTGAATTGTGCATTTGTTGAATTGAATCTGAAGTGAAGCGCAAGTTACGACTTTTTGCATCACATCAAATCAACGAATCTAATGCGTACCAATGCAATTGAATTCATCCCCCCAAATGAAATAAAAAAAACGAGAAAAACACAGTAGAAAAAAATCGTGTGCACTTGAATTGACAACTCAGAAAATTATGTGTCACTTTGTTATGCAGCTCCCCATCGGAGTTATTCGGAAGGAAGAACAAACGCATTTTATTTTTAGTACGCATCTAGCAAGAGGAAATCGCATTGGCAATAAGTTGGCAGCGGGGTGAATGCAACGCACAAAGAACACACACGCACACACACACCTTTGGCATTTTGCGAAAAGGCAAGCATGTACGATGTACATTGTACGTGAGTGTATATTAAAAGGAATTTCTGCATTTTCTGCAAACTGCATTAGGTTGTAAATCTTGAATTGAGAGTTTTGTTGCCACTTGAAATCATCTTGCATACGCACAACGCTATTAATCGCGGTGCCAGACACACATTGAACGCGAGGGGAGGCTAGAGAAAAAGCGGTGGCATTTTAAATGTACGCACTACACACGCACGCACATACAACGATTTACTCGCACCGATTAAAGTACGAAAGAGGACATTGACTTTCGAATGTATTGTGTATGCGAACGGTTTTTTTGTTGTTCTCTATGGGTAGTTCTTCCGCTTCTTCCTCTTTTTTCAGTGTGCGTATCCCGTACATTACGCAATCGATAAAATGACATAACGTACATATGCCATTCCGGGGTGAATCGGTGCAGCGGCAGCAAAAACATGTCCACAGAAATGTTTGCGATTCATCTCTCATTTTCACCCCTCGCACAAACCTCGTCATCGCATTATGAATTCCGTGCGATGTTTATTCACTTTCATCCCATTGGCATGGCACCAATGCAGTCGGCTATTCAACACGAACTTTGATTGAATCGATTGGAAACACAGAGAGCAAGCGAGAGAGAGTGAGTATAATGCAATCTTGTGACTGTGTTTATTGTGATTGAGTTATTTATGTGTATGAGTGAATTTATATGCGCGAATGACGTAAGCATAAGCACCAACCACTTCAGGCCTATTTATTGATTCATTTCGGTTCAACTTTGGCGAAATAAACATGTTTATTTGTGAAAGATTCAAATTGCAGTCATGGGATGGTGTGTGTGTGTGTGTGCAATATGCGTACTTTGACGGCACTGTACAAAAAAGAGACGCATTTCACACTCTCTGCGGCAATATACGTCGAAATAAAGGCGGTTTCGCGGAACGATGCGATTTTTTTCTGCGTATCAAAAATTATTGGAAAAGTTTACGTCATCACAATGAAAATTGCTGGGAGGGTTTTCCTTTTAAACGAATTTTACGATTTTTCAGTTGGCGAAACAGGCGAATGATGTGAGCCAAACACTTGGTTGAGCAGCATGTGGTGCTTGTCATGCTACTTTGAATCGAGAGAGTGTGTGGTTCATTATTGTTTGTGAGTGGAAGAATTGAATCGCTATAGCGACGAAGAAGAAATGCCAGTTGAATGTGTTATTAAGACAAATGAGTGGCTGATGAAAAATAAGGACTTTCATCACTCATGTTCTTCTCAACTCTTTTCTTTTTTCTAATTTCTAGAACACTCTGTCTTGGATGGTGAAAATCAGTTCAATGTTTCACAACATTTTTCCCGCATTCAAAAAGTAATTTTTTTTCATTTTTACTGTTTACGAGACTCGTCTCGATCTCGAACAATTAAATTTAAATCATGTAAGACCAAACAGAAATTCGCATTCTATTTTCAGTAATTGGTGGTGCCCAGACAGCAGACGTGAGCGTGTGTTTTGGCAACGGGTCTTTTTTCGGTTTCTATTTCGAGTTGTTGTAATCCATTTATCACGAAATGAAGGAATAAAAACAATATGATAATAACAATAAGCGCATTGAAAATGAAACCGATTCTGGCTCGGAGCGAACGAGCCAGTGCTTTTTTTTCGAAATTCTATTTCAAAGACAAAACAACACGTTCGAGAATTCAAGTGCTTGTTTTCCAGAATTGTTGTGTGTGCATGACCAACCACTTGCGCGCGCGATTGGGTGTCTGATGTCTGGTGTGTTTATGTTTTGACGTAACGAAGAGTGAAAAAAAACGAATCATTTATTCGTATGCTCGATCATAGAAATGCTCTTTCGCGTCTAGATGAAATTGAACACTTGATCGTTTTAGACATTTGAACCAATAACAAATTTTGTTGTTTTCTTTCATTCGGAATTGCACGTGTTAAATTCGTACATACAAAACGTGCCGGCCTCATATAAAACGACTCAACGAAACAAAAAATACAATGACAAATCGCTTTTTGGACAAAAATCGTTATTTTGGTTTCGAGTCCGAAATGAATAGAAAAAAACCAACCTGATTGTTTGTGTTACATTCTATTTTGATATTATTGGTTGGCTGCAATTTGAGCTGCGATTTGGTTTAGTGTCGTTAACGGATTTCGTTTCGGGCCATTTGGAAACATTGTGAGGGAGCCGAATGCTCATCAGCACGCTTAGTGCACGCAACAATGCAAACAACGCATGAAAATTCCACAGAACCGATTGGAAATCGGAAAACAATGGACAATGACATCGAAAACAACACACAATGACTCGATGAATATTCATTTGCGTTCAACCATTTTGGTGCTCGGCTCATGTGCACATCATAGTTTAGTAACACAACTCTGAAACACATTCGCAGGCATTTTGCCTATCAATCGGAGAGTTGACGTGATCAAAACCATAACATTTTTTTTATTGACTACAAAACGTCGAGAAATCATAAATGTGTTCATTTTTTCCGGTGTTTTTAATGTTTGTTGTTGCTTTTTATCTGTTGCTTGAAACGAATTCAAGAGGTTGGTGCTAGTCTACGTGCTTACTACACCGTCATCCTCGCCATTTGCCGTCATCGCTGTCATTCAGACATACGTCCAAAATTCACAACGGAGCTATTTTCATTAAAAGAGCATCGCTTTGCTCTTGTTTTTCGTTAATTAATGGAAATTAAAAATAAACAAAAACTTAAGACTGGCACAGTGTGCGCGCCCGCGCATCGATTACATAAATAAAGAGTGAAAAGAGGCGGGAGTCCGCATCGTATCATCATAATTTGTCAACCGGCAACAACAGCTTTGATTATTGCAAGCGACAGATAGAGAGCTAAACCGAAGAAAATCCGTTCATTGTTCATAAATTATCGAAGCGACGAGAGTGATAAGTCACATTTCATTTCGTCATTGGGATTTGCTGTTGCTGCTGCTGCTGCCGACGACTGATTCATAACCAATAGACACAGGAAGAAAAACCAAAACGCACATTCTAAATAATTGAATTAGATGGCATTCACGATTTTCGGTTAAATTTTACGACACTCCATTGGCATCTTATTTCATTGAATGAGATGCGACGCATTGCTTATTCTCTGCTGTTTGTTTTTCTCGAACGGTTTCTCGATTCCGTTTCGTATTAAAAATAAATGCAAACTCTCACACACACACTTGCAACCGAGAGACAACAATGAGGTCGTAACAAGTTTCCAACATTCATTTTCATTATATTCAAATCTGTCAATCTGCACTGCTGTTGCCGCCGTCGTGTTGCCATACACTCTCTTACCCATAAAGACACCATTTGCCGCGGCCAGATCTTAAATCTATTTGATGTCCGTCCATCTCAATTAAAAAGCGATGAAAATGTGAACCAGATTGTAACGTGCAACGTTGACACATACCTGAAACGACAAAATACGGAAATAATTAATATTGATGTTGAGCAGACATTGAGACATTTTTCATTAGGGTTTTTTTTTGTTTCTAATTCGTTTTCTTTTTTGTATTCTTGTTCAGGTTTATTTTTAAGTCGTTCGACGAGATACAGTAGATATTCAAAGAATGCCGTTGAAGTGGCTGTCTGAACAAACAGTTTTGGCATTTCAAATATCAGATGCAAAGTTTAGATAATAAATTTTAATCAAATCAAGCGAGTAGGAAGCATGAATAAGTCAATTTGTGTCGGGAACGCGTTTCACGAATTAAGATCTCGTCGTCATCGTCTTCGACGTCGACGTCGACATCGTCTCGAACGGGCAGAACCAATTTTACAGACTACAGAGTATGGGCTGGCATCGCGTCATCATAATTTTGGAATGTTGCCCACTGCTTGCGCCGCTGCTGCTGCTGCTGCTGGTGCAATTCCTCGTAGTCAACAAGCGCACCAAGTTCGTAGTTCGCGGCAATAAAAAACACAATGCGAAGAATAATAGCCACTTGATTAGAGCTATAAATATCACATTAAAAACAAAAACACTCAAAAGCAATGTGTTATTTATTTTCTTTTTCTCTCTGCTCTTTTTTTTTCATTCTTCCCCGCAGAAAAAACAACAACACTGAAACAAAACGCTTTGTTTATTTTTTCAGAATTGTGGTTCCTCGCCGCGTATTTTTTTCTCTCTCCACATTTTCCACGCGTTGTGTTGTTTAGTTTTTCTTCGGTCAACTATTATTGTTTCGTTTTTTTTTTTCATTCTCGATTCGTTCGAAAATTGTGTTTGTATTAATTTGTAGCCGTCACTATAGTTGAAATGGAATTTATATACATGATCGTGAACACGATCTCGATTTGCTCCAGATAATTTCAATTTGGACTTTGGAGAGACACAGGCAGCGAGCAAGTGAATGAGAGTACGAGAGATTGTTTTCATTTTGCATTTTCACGGAATTTTTTGTTTCATTGATATAAACATCATTGCGGTTGGTTGTCATTCAGAGTTTACGTTTCGGTCAATGTGTGAGTGTGTGTACGTTTGTTTCTTTCTTTCGTTGTATGATTTTTTTCCGATGCTTGATGCCGAATATAACAAAAACGCCAACTCCATTGAAAGCCCCATTTCGGCTATTATCAATTGTATGGGTCTCCGTGGACCGTAGTAACAAACCGCACAACAACAATAATAACAACAACAACAACAACGATGACGGCGACGACCATCGAGCGAGTGAATAAATTGTAATGTGCCGTTTAGTCACATCAAGTGGGCACATGGTCGCTTATGGACAAATGGCTAATGGATTGTTTCATTTCACACAGATACGGTCGACTGATAAAAAAAACAGCCCAATACCGCTTTAAACTACTGAATTGACATTCGAATCCACTACAATTAGTTTTGAAACAAATGAATGCTAAATATTCACGATTCGATTTTTAATTCAATTGCGCTAGGTAGATAGACCACGAGAGCATCGTGCATATGGTCAGCACATGATTGTTTTTATTCTGTGCGATCCCGAGAGAGAGGGAGAGAGAGAGAACACAAATCATTGAAAGACCATGCCATTTAGCATATTTGATTGCAAACTTTATATGCAACAATTTGTATTAGCAAGACAAATTATTCAGTCTCAGGCGAAATCCCAAAAATAAATATAGTAGCGATTGAGCGGCTAAACAAAACGAGTTTCGGCGACTACGACACTCGTTCCTCACAACTATTTCTAAATAGCAGGCTGGCTGTATGATGTGCAATGTGTGAAAGAGATCGAATGAAATAGTGTTGGCTCATTCAAGGTCGGCATCGTGCACTAAAGGCATTTGACATTAATATCGAATCCAAATTGCATTAAATTGTTCGATTGCTACCTAACTGTGCGGTAAATGTATAAATAGTATTAACTATGCACAGAGACAGAGCGACAGATACACAAACACACACAGTAAGTGTGATTGCAATTGGCGCGACAGCGGCACAATTGATTGATCTAACGGCACGGATTCAAAGGAACCTACACATGCGGATCAAACAAAAAAACCAAATGTGCTGTTACGATTTCGAATACAATTTCAGGAATTAGGTGGAAACCAATTTGATGCAGAGGTGGATGACTGATGATTTATGCCGACGACCACAATTGCGACAATATGAATTATACTGGTCGATAGAGATGTGTCATAAGCCACTATCAATTTATAGAGAAAAAAGGCACACAACGCTTAAAATGATAGACGACAGATTCGTGTTTTGAATCCACGAAAAGATTGATTGCATTTTGAGTGAATAAAAAAAGTAGAACTCGAAATTCTAATATATAAAGTAAAGCCCATTTGGTTGAAAACAACATGCATGAATCATTATTATTGTTCCAAGTGTTTATTTCAATGCAACGGGTCGCCATTTGCCGTTTTTTTTTCTCTTTCTTCTTATTTATGACCATCATGATACAGTGTGAAATGCGCTGACTGCGCCACATTCCCAATTCACATTTTATTTATTATTTTTATGTTTTTTTTTCTCGTTCGACTCCTATAGTTAAGAGAAAAATAACTAATTTCTTTAGTTCTTGCCTCGTTTACTGTGAGCCTTCCATCATCTTTTGGCTTCCTGATTGCTTTCAATTGCACACATGTGAATGGGAGAGTGTGATTATAAATCTTATTCATTTTCTTGATCGCACAGTTGAGTCGATTCGAGCGCCGAGACGACATTCAATCCAATAAATCTTTTTCGCCAAGTATGCTAACGGTTTTCTTATTCGAATATAAATTCAATTAACAGTTGATATGTTCCTTTTGGCTTTTTTTTCGACGGCAGTGATACATGATTAGACTTTGGTTAACCTAAAAACCGCCTCAAAAATTTAGCTCGACTTTTTGATGAGCGAGCGTCGATCAAACAGTGTTTTTGATTCAAGCACACCACAAATTTTCAAAACACGAAATAAATTTACTATACTCAAAACGCAGTGTACGCTGCAGGCGAAGAAACACAAGAGAAAAGAACCCAAGAGAAAACTTATGTCGAAAGATGCGAGATAATTCATTGTCTCAGAAGAAACTGGATGCACTTCGGCAGTAAATTATAGCAGCATTCCAAAATGACCGCTATCAAATCGAATTTTTGACATGGCACAAACGACCAACAGAGACACAGAGAGAGAGAGAGACTCTCGTGAGCGTGCATACACGCTTGTGCGCCTAATTTAAAACCGTACAACAAATCTTCCACATATAAAATGGGCATCGACTTTAATATGAAATCTCTCATCGCTAACGAGCCATGAGGCTACTAGCAAAAAAAAAAAACTTTTCAAATTGGTTTAGTGCGTTATGAGTAGCAATCGAAACGGAATGTTATCGCCGAGTGGTCTATCGTAATAAAAATAACGAATGTGATACTTGCTGTGCGCCTTGAGATTCGCAATTCGTGATGTGACCGAAACTAACAGAAGAGAAAAAAAAACACATTTGTCGAAGCCATGCGCTCGCTCGCGCATATTTTTTTTAAAGCCCGAAACAGTGAGGCGCAGAAAAAAGATATGATTGCAAATAGCGGCAATTCGACAAACATAAATTTCAATTTATTCGCGTAAAAAATGGCGAATAGCTACTGCTTGCATTCAAACGATTTACGAATATATCAGTTGGATATCTAGCGACAGAGAGCGAGAGAGACAGAGACGGAGAGGGAGACAGAGATGATGCTAGAGGTTTTTACTGTTTATATGAGCAATTTGTGCAGTCATGCGTTCACATCCGAGCACCGAATATACGGCCATTTTTCATAGATTGGATGGCAGCAACAACAGCAGCAGCACTCTATGGCAGTAATCAACTGTAAAATGATGCCAAAATTAGACAGACATCTCACACGTATTCATACTCACAAATATGCCGAGAGCGTCATATTCAGTTAGCTTTATGGGCTTTTGATATCCACAGAAAACCAATATACATATGCATGCATGCACAACGCACACCATTATCCTGCTGCGAATAAATTGCCAAGTCAGTAAACGAAAAGTGTAGAATATCTTCTCTCGCTCTCTGGCATTATGACACCCGAGAAGCGAACGGACGAAAAAAAAAACGCCCGACGATTTTTGTCAAATCGCAACGGAAGTAAATGATATGATGATATTTTTGCAGGTTTTTTTTCACAAGTGCAGGCATTTCAAGCTCAAATTAGACAGTTTTTTCTTCTTCTTTTTATAGATAGTGAAACGAAAATTGTCCTTCAGCTTCGTTGAACTGGAACATCAGTTAAGGCGTTCCTTTGAGTCTATCAAAAGCTATGCGTCGAAATATGAAGCAGAACGATGACCTCGCCTGATATGATCATCATTATCAGAAGCACTTTTATTGGCTAGCAACATTACAACAGACAATGGCTTTTATTGATTTGCGTGCCACCGAACGACGTTCGACAAACAGTAATTCAAATATTTGTCTGTAATAATTACAATGAAAACACATACACACACGATGGATTCGTTATCACAAGTGTCCTATCGACTATATTGTTTAGAAACTTGAGACAAAAATGCAAGAAATTTGAATATTTATTCGCTTGTCTATGCAAATTAAAAATTTCTGTTTGACACTCTGTCGTATAACAACAGCTTGTCTGTAAAATTAAGGTTATGATCAAGGTTTGCCCAGAGACAAGGCAGTTTCTCTCGATATATAAAATTGGAACAGTAATTTTTGCGCAAGAATTTTAGCATTTGATCAATGCATTCCATGAAAATTGTGTGTGTATGTGCTTTTAGTGGGTGCAAAAATAGCAAGTTGGCAATCGTCAATTCTTTTTGGTGAAACGCCATCAAATTGGTGTCATTACTTCGGTTTGCAATGCATAGCGGCGTCGATTCGAATTAATTTCATGTCATACGCATGTATATCTGTATGTTAAGCAACAAACAGCTCACGAAAATTCCACAATTAAAAACGGCTGAACAAAAATCCGTTTTTTTTTCTGTGGTTCGGGCTGATTTGAATTTGAGCCATAAAATAAATTAGCGATAATCTGCATTTTTTGCGCTAAAAATAAGTGCGATTTTGGTCGTTTTTTTGGCAGC
>NW_022595245.1:3955805-3958364 GCF_009176505.1 Sitodiplosis mosellana
TCAACAACAATTAAACTGATCAAAATATATGCGTTGGGTTGACAGAACAAGGGAATAGACAAAATGTGGAATAACAACAACAACAGACAATCGGCCAAAAATAGTAGAGCTCTTGAAGCTGGCAAGTGCATCAAAAGCCATTACTTAAGACTAGAATTGTTAAAACCCGAACTTTGAGAATGATGTTTGAGTAAAACGTTGTTGTTTTTTTTTGTCGAAAAAAGAAGCCAGCCAACACACATATTTAAACAGTCCATAAATTAACTAATTTTAATGTCTGAATGTGAATGCTCACATTGATATCCAGAAAATCACTTGAAAAGTCGAGTGTAAGACTCTCTCACTCTCACTCGACGACGGTTCTTACATTATGCGTACAAACTCTCTACACACACATATTATTGGACCGTACATAGGGACGATATATGGAAGGCAGCATGAGCAGCAGTTCAATGACATTTCATGATCGTATGGTGCTCACACACTAGTACACCAACATACGTGCAACGCACAGGCGTAACGTACGCTTTCATAACTTTTAGCCGCTCTCGTATCACGCATGCACACATACACAACCGGGGCCCAGTCAAACAGAATGAAGTGAAAAAGTGTGTGTGTGTGTGTGTGTTAAGACCCGGCTCATCAAAACATTGTTTGGCGTTCGAACTATGTTTTTCAACGATTCATCGGTGTGTCTTTTTTTCTCTTCGTTGTTGTTTCTGTATACCAAGCGCTTGAACTTATTACCAATGCTTAGTGTGCTTACTTTTTATTCTTTTCTTATTTCACTTTTTTCGCTGCTGCTATTGCTTTTCGCTTTTTACCTCTCTCTGTCTCTCTCTCTCTCTCTTGCCTGTATCTATTATTTTTGGTGTTGTTTTGTTGTTGTTGTTTCACATTGTTCCATCGTCTTCCACGCTGTACTTTGTGTAGCACTTCTGTTTTGCCTCTTTTCATCTGCTACGCGTCATTACACAAGCTCTAGCGCATAACCTAATGTGGCAGACAATTCGTTATTCGAACATTTTTCACTGCCGCCGATAAATGTGTGTGAGAAACGGTTTGGCACTTATTTTCGGTTTGCGCGTACCGGCACAAGAGCAAGCATACACACACATACACACATCCATGCATCACTACAAATTACACACTTTATTATATCGGTTGAATGGAAACCTATAAAGTCAAGGAAGAAGCGAGAGTACAGCACCAAACACAAATCATACTATGAATTGCTTGCTGTCTGCAAGCTAACCAAAAAAAGAGAAGAAGAAAAATCCATGCTCAATTTTATCGCAGTCACATTAAAGATCATGAAAATGACTCCGGAACCGAGAACTGAATTCTATTTGGGGGCTAAATGTAATACAACGCACCAGCGAAATAAGTATAATCATAAAATCGATTGTCAATGCCGGATCCAAAAATGTCATGTAAATAAAAACACGAATCTCATATCTTCGTAGCCAGCACGTTTGCGGAAGACGGCATACGGAGAGGATGGAGAGTTTGGGAGTTTATCAACTTGGCGAGCAACGGCAATAAGAGAGTAAGAGCAGCAGGAGGAGAGAGAGAGAGAGAGAAAGAGAAGAGCAGAGAACAAATAGAAAGAATGAAAGAGAGAAAAAAGTGATCCGAATGAAAGTGCGTCACCCATCCGGTCGCCATTTACCACTTTATATGTTATCATCATCATAATCGGCATCGACATCAGGTCGTTCGTTCAGAACGAATGAATTGTTTATAGCCAAATAGAGATCTAATTTTATGCATTCATCGTTGGGATAAAATCTTTCCTCAGCTCATATTCATTCTCTTTCGATGGGTTCATATATATGTATGTGTATGACATTGATGTGAGTTCTCTCTTGCATCATTGCTGTCTATGCATTGTCTCTGTTTGGTTCATATTTTTCTGTTTTATATCCCCCCGCGTGAGCGCGCGCGACCAAAGCTATAATGTCGTCGCGCCGTTTTTGCCTCGACTGCCGCTGATGATGATGCTTTGCGTATGCTAGTGCTGTTGCTGTTTGTTTCTTACAATGTCAATTCGGATCTTGTCGATAGTTTATTTTAGTGAAGTCTCCTCGACGGCGATGATGTTTTTGAACTTCTTCTACTTCTGCTTCTTTCTCTCTCAATTGAATTGCTTCGGTCTCGAGAATATTTACATAAAATGGAAATGATTCGGTATGTGCGTATCTATCTATGTTTTAATGTTCAGTTTTTGCTGTAACGCTACCGCCGCCGTCGTCGTCGTCGTTGCCGCCACCGAAATTACACTTTTTCTCGATTCTAAAAAAGTGAGAAGCCAAAAGCGATCGAGAATAGACATCGAACCATAAGTAAAACGAATAAAAGTCAAGAGGAAACTGAACATTAAATGTTATTCGATGAGTGCGCTAATGCCTGCATACATTTTCATTACACACTATTTCAACATAGTTGCTGGTGTTTTTGGCTTCTTGACTTCATCTCGCCGCTTTGGATCACCGCCATTCTTTTCGCATTATGTGTGTGTGTGTGTGTGTGTGTGTGTGTGTGTGTGTGTGTGTGTGT
>NW_022595245.1:3958374-3959237 GCF_009176505.1 Sitodiplosis mosellana
GTGTGTGTGTGTGTGTGTGTGTGTGTGTGTGTGTGTGTGTGTGTGTGCTGGTGCTCTGACCGGCCAAACGTTTCGGTTCTAATGCTTGTAATCACTGTAATGAAGCAATTTCCAGCATTTTTCTTTCGTATGTCCAATCGAATTGAGAAACAAACAACTGGCCAACCAGCCGAACGAAAAAGCGTGCTATTCTGTAACCAAGTGGCTCCGTCGTGAGCATTGTATTTGTGGTCTATTGAAAAGACAGCGACGAGAGAGTGAAAAACATGAACAGCCCAGAAAAAAAAAACGCTACAGCACATTGTATTTTCATCATGATGGTGAATGATGTGCGATCACCTCACTCACTCACATCGCGCGCCGGCCCCGAATCATTGTGGCCATGATGATTTATAACATGAATTGAATTTGAATAGAAAATTACTTAGACATTTGGCTTACTTGCTCTCGCCAGCCTCACCGATTTTAATACTCTGTTTTTTATTACCCGAAGAATGTGTGATGCTTGTGAAAAATACTTGTTTTTCTTCATTCACTTGATACACATTTTTATCCGGCGTCTTTTCTTTACAATAATTTCAGCGTTTGTTGTTTTCACGTTCGTTGATTTGTTCGTTATTCTTTGTCTACTTTTGATTTGGCTGTTCCATTCTCTTGCGTTCGCATTAAACGCATACGTTCTTAATTTTCTGTGTTCGGTTTTTCTCTTTCCGGTGTATTTTAAATTAAGTTTTGTTGGTTCTTTTTCCCCCGTGTCTATCTATTGAGCGTCATTTTTTGAGTGCGTGTGCTGCGTGTTTTCTAGCCTTTTCTCCGTCTCTCTCTCTCTCTCTCTCTCTCTCTCTCTCTCTCTCTCTCTCTCT
>NW_022595245.1:3959247-4024023 GCF_009176505.1 Sitodiplosis mosellana
TCTCTCTCTCTCTCTCTCTCTCTCTCTCTCTCTCTCTCTCTCTCTCTATCGAGCGAGTAAGCGAGCAGAACCTTTTGGCTTTGGTTCACTGAAAAAGCAGAAAAACCGGGAACATACGCGTTTAGGCTGCCGAAAAGCCGAATCTTAAATCAAATGGACAAAGTTCTACGGTATAAATCAAATTGAACGCGAACACATGCAATTAAAAAGCCATAAATAAACTAATAATATGTTTGAAAATACGAAATTTATGGGAATCTTCATGTTCTTTGGCTTGCCATGTCCCTCATATTCGCTTTCTATCTCCTTCTCTATCTCTCTCTCTCTCCTTCTCGCTCTATCTATCACCCAATCTAACGTTCTCCATCGTTTTACGCTCGACGCGCTCGTTGATCAGGCCCAGTGCGCATATTTTGTTCCTAGATAAGGCCATTAAACCATATTTGTGATCGTTTTAGTTGCTTTTAATGCTGTTTTCTTGACATTCTTTGAATTTTTCTAATAAGCAATTGGCCATTCCGATCGATCCCTGCATGGATTTCTTGGTGCTGATACGGTTCAACCAAAAGTCATACTAAATAATTTTTCATGTTTGGTTCTTCTCTCTTCTGATCACATCTGCTTTTGTTACTACATAACTTCCTTTGAACTTTTTTCTACGGCAAGAACCAGATCACTAAAACGATTCCGTTTTGTCATCCAACAACGTTTTCGGTGCACATTACTTCTATATATCGCATTCAACGCATATCATTTCCATTAAATTGTTATTCAAAACAGTTTTTTTTTCTATTTATCTATGAGAGAATTAATTGCATTGTCTTATTCGAATTTCGACATGTTTATATAAAATTTCAACGAAAAACGAAAATGGTTTTCAAGTTTTTGTGCCGATAAAAACCGAAACAATAGTTGGCGAGCGATAAATCTAGTGAGAACTTTGGCTTTAATGGGAATGTCAAAAGTTCTTTTGATGATATTTCATTTCCTTTGATCTTTCAAATTCGTATCAAATTCACTTTTTTTTCTCTTTCTTTCTTCGGATTGTTTGACAATCGAAACGAAAGTTTCCAATCACTTTGATCATATCTGATAAAATTAATGGCTTTTTTTGTTCATCTTTTTATAGAAAATATCCGAGACGAATAAAAAAAAATTACGAATCAAAATCACCAAAAACCAATAAAATGTGTGCCGGTTTTTTTTTGTCGCTGTGAGTTTGTTAAACCAGAAATTTAATGCTAATAAATTATGAGGACACTTTATATGCATTTTCGTTGTGTATACACACACAAAAAACGACGATTCGTCCAATAATTTGCACGATTTGAACGACGTTATTCGTCTACACGTGCGATAATTTCCGCCATAAATTCTGACTCAGAAATAGAACAGGAATTACTTGAAATTCCGAGCATGTTGAATGAAACGTGTCAGCTTTTTTTTCGTTGTACTGCCCATACCAGCGTCGATGTCTGGCAAATTAGCTGAATTATTTTCCATGCAACTGATAAAAATATTCAAGCAAATGTGTGTTACACTTCGCGGTTGCCACCTAAATTTTTATCTGCACCATGAAATTAAGCGGTCGAAAGTCGTTGTCGCCGTCACTGCTGCGAAGCGACTCAAATTACGAAAATGGCATAAAAAAACATCGTAGACAAAATAGAAGTGATTTTCATGCAAAGCTGACGTTTATAATTGATTTTGGTGTTGTTTTTTTTTCGTTCGAGTCACACAAAACCAGAATAGTGACTGTCTAAGCAAATCAAAGCCGAAAAACAACATAAAAAGAACTGTTTTAAATACCAACTCGATATCGAATTACCAAGTCAAAACTAAGCAATACTTATCAAATATATATTGAATTCCGAACATAAAATTACGTGGAATGAGAACGTAGACGAGAAAAAAAGCAACAAAACTCGTTAACTCTGTGCAAAGCAATTTCAACAAGTCAATAAATGGCGAGACATATTTAATTATAACAATCGGTTCACTCAGCCATATGAAACGACAAAGAAAAAAAACACACACCTGAAACGACGAAAAAAAAGCAGCCACACAACACACGAAAAATGAACAGCTAGCCTAGAGATGGAGAATCGAAAACCGCACACGATCCCAAACTAATATCGAATTGTGTGTTTAGAACGTTTGATATTAATCAAAAATGGAATAACATCCAAATAAAATAAATCGTCACGCGATGACGTTTGTTTCGTTCGTTCGTTCAGATCGAACACAGAACAGAGAGCGACAGAGAAAAAAGCGCAAAAGTATCGAAACATAATAACACCAGGCATGAGTGTGAACGGTGTGATGGTGGCATATTTGTTTATATTCAATTAGAGAGGATGATTCAGACACGTAGCACTCCACGCGCCAAACGAACCAGCGAACAATGGAAATGAAAGAAAAATAAAATCAATGGTGAATTTTCAAACTGATTCGACTACCGTCTTTCGACGATGTATTTTTGGATTTGCAAGTTCTATCATTTTTTTCCTTTTTGTCGGTGTCTTGTTTCCATTGAAAAGGAAATGGAAAAGTATCGCATTTGTTGCTATCTGATGAACGAATTGCGTCAAAGCAAAAGGTGTACATGTTGGTTTTTTTTATCGTGTCGAATGGTTTCCGATATGCGGGTTCAATACGAATGTGAATCAACTGCGTTGACATTGCTAGGGTGGCAAAGTGTTCGGCGGTGAATGAAATACAGTTTGTTCAACTTGCAATAAATGTCATACAAAACGAGATTTGTTGTTGTTTCGCAAATCCGAAAGCGGTGATAACATCAATTGGTGCAGCTTTGGCAATTAGCACCCAAATTTATGATCGGCCCATTAGGATTGCCAGAAATTTCATCCCGAAATTGCCAAAAGAAATTTCATGGTTAATCCCAAGCCGAAATTCTTGTCTCCATCCAATATTGCACATTCCATCGCATCAGAACACAGATCAAATATTCGTCATTAAAATGGAATGAACAGCATTTATTTATTCAATTTTTTTTTTCATTCGCAAAAATTCATTAATTTCATACTGTAATTAGAAACAAAAGTCATACATATGTATGGGGAAGACGAAAAGTACAGCAAATTTAAGAGAAAAGCAGTACTGCGACGAGCAGAGAAGAGAGAAAAAAGATCGTCTAACGAACGAATATGAAGTAAGAAGTAGAAAAAAAAACAGTGTACAGCAAACAACTTAACCTTCACAATGACACGTATTGGAGTGTTTTCTTCGTGTCTGTTCTTTCTCTTTCCTTTCGTCTCGTCTCTCAATCACTTCGTGTTTTTTTTATCCCGTACGATTTTTGTCTTCACTTATTATATATTTTTGCTGTTTTTTTAATGCACGCCTCACACTCACTACGCTTAGTATAGTTCGTGACTGTAATTTTTCTTTTCGTTCATTCGCTTCTGTTGTCTCTTTCTCTCGGTCTCGCTTTAACCTCACGAGATGAATTTGCTGATTTTTTTTTCTGCTGCTAGACGAAACTCAAAAAAAGCATACCGTGGCTGATAGACAATACACACTAACCAACACAGCGCGAGATCAAAAAGTAAGAACAAAAATTACGAACGAATAAACGAACGTAATTTTCGTAATTATTGACGAAAGAACACAAGTGAAAATGAATTGAAGATCAGGGAAAAGATTTACAGCGTCTCTCGCTCTCACATGATTTGCAAAAACACACACACACACACACACAAACACACACACACTACGCGGAATGAAATGAAGATAAGAAGCTGTGAGCACGAAACACACAAAGTAACTGACTGGCGCAAGTGCAAGAGAGAGAGAGAGAGAGAGAGAGAGAAGAAAGAAAGAAAAAAAGGCAAGTACAGTTTTTATTGAGAATTTCGTAATAGCCGAAATTATATTTTTCGTTGTTTTTTCTTCGCCGTCTGTTTCCAACAGCACAACTCCAGCAGCGCATGAAAATAAACAACACTCAACCTCACTTGCACTTCAACAGCGCTCGCGCGCGCTAGTAATGAAAACATGCACTTGCAAATGCTTCCGAATGGTGTTATTGTTTGCAATTCTACTTTTTTCTCCCTCATTAAAGATTCTTAATGTAATTTGAGCTGCTCTGCGCAGCATAACAACAGCGGCGGTTTTGCTTTGGTTTTCTTTTACTTGTTGCGACTGAGTGTCGCTCAATTGCTCAATTTGATAGAAAGATGTGTGTCCAACGGCAGCCGACTGCAAGTGCTGTTTTGTCTGGCCATTTTGTCAACAATAACAGCAGCCACTACATCTGGGTTAATAGTCAAGACATTTTCACTTGCACAGCGCTATTACACTCTACCAAATGGCCATTTTTATCAATACAAATGCCGACCTTGACAAAACAATTTCAACCAATTTGCACAGCCACTTTTATCTCTACAGCTGATACTGAACGGGCTCTATCAATCAACCAACACACAAGTGTTTTGCTTGTTACAAATCATTCACATTCACTCAAACTGGTATTCACTGGGAAAATTCAACAACAATCCAAAAAGAATATCTAATCGTTATCATGTGTGCTCTTTTTTTGGGTGGAAATGAATTGTTTCTTTCAAGATCAAAGTTTACGATCATTTTGTGATCAGCTGATATGATGGAAAAAACAAGATAAATTGCACTCATTCGGATACAACAACAAAACCAGCGATAACGTTATTGAATTTTTACCGTCTGTCCCTATCGCTCGCTCGCCTAATTTTGGCAAAAAGTTTCGTGAATAACGTTTTCTACGTGAAACTTTTTTTGTGTGCTTATGTATTGTGTTCATAGCAGCTATTCGAGATATTATCAGTGAATCAGGTTGTGTGTCTGGCCTGTGTGTGCGCTGTGGAAATTAGTGCGGTTTAGATGCTATTTTTAGTAGCGTTTTGTAAATTTTAATCAACATTCTTCCGGAATATACAAATATTCTGTTGATACCGCAGACTGTGTGCACAAAAATAGGAAACTAAATTATGGAAAATATGATAAAAGAATAACAAAACTATCCCAATTCACAGCTCTCTTTCTCGGTAGACAGTCTCTCTCCATATTTCGCCATAATACGGGAACCGAAAATAATCAAATATACCAGAAATAATGTCAGTAAGTGCCGACGCTTTGGCCATGTGTTGTTCTTTTTTTCGGTCACAGACGCCATTTGCTGTAGAAATATTTCGCGAGATAAACAACAACTTGAAATGATATTTATGATAGTTGCCGTTCCGATTTGTATATATTTGTTTTTTCTTGATTGAAGGCGAACTCATCTATCAACCGTCTGTGAGACAGAGCGAAAAAGAAGCCGACTTCGAATGCATCGATGCATGAGGCACTAATTTGGCAGTTTTATTGCTCGTGTATCGGCTTTGACGCGACAGAAGAGCCGAAAATACGAAACCATATCAACAACACAATCAATTTTTTGTTCGTCTTACGTCATTTAATAGGGGCTTGTGAATGGATTAAATATCAAAATCAAGAATTTATTGACGGTCATTTGGTGATGGCTGTTGCTTTTTGGCCGCATTCAATTCGAATGTGTTTATTGATTCCGGTTTCGATGTTCGTTTTTTTTTTGGCTGGTTATGTTCTGCGGTACACATGAACGCACCAAGGAGTAAACAGACGGCGGGAAAAAAATTACTCGCTCGTTTGCACTTTGCTATCTAAACAATGGCGATTCGAGAGTCAGATAGACGTCGAAAAATGAGGGAAAAAAACGTTCACCGCCAAATTCTCATTCGATCGAATCGGATTAGCGGTGAGTGTGTGTCGTCATTTTCGGTGATTCGCGGTGACAATGGTTATTTTTAGATTTTTTTCCCACTTTGACACACAGCGTTGACGACGACGACATCGCAAATTTAAACATTCAAGCTCAGTCTGAGCATCGTAAATGCCGTTTGCTTTTTTGTCGTCTCTTCCTTGGCGGTTGCGGTTTCGAATGAGTCGTTAAAACATGTGTCCACTTTTTTTTTACATTATTATTATTTCTCTCGCTCAACGCGACCATCTCACAGGCCACTGATATATATTTTTATAGCCGTGGGGCTGAATCACCGCACCAAAGAAACGTTTCGAAAATTAAGCGAAAGAAGAAAAAAAACGTGAAACTGACAATGCGAATAATTATCATAAATGCGCGAACAATTCGGTTTTTATGTCGGTTTTTTTTCGTTACTTCGCTCTCGCTATTTTCATCAGCTCAATTTTCACATTCAAGCGATCTTGGCGCTGACGTTGTCAGAAGAATGCTTGGTGTTCAGTTCTTCTTCATTTTTCGCACACCGTAAAAAATATGATTGAAAAATCGGTTCTGATGGTTCGACTGTGGCATGTACATGTTATAAATTTAACACCTATCTCATATTTGTTGCAATTGTGTGTTTCAACATTCAATTTTTCATCATATTAATCAGACAGCTATTTCGATCACACACGGGGGACACCGTTCGTTTGTGTGTGCGCGCGCGCGCGCTTACAACCAAACGGATATTGCGCTCTCTGGCTTTCACACAGTCTGTGTACACACAGTACAGCCTGTGCAATTATTTTTAAATGAATACAGCCAATTTTTTTGTTTCGCGCACTTCGGGGCACAACAACGCGTCTATTTTTGTAGAATGAACATGTTGAATGCTTCTTCTTGAAAATATTGATTAGTTCGAGACCTCCATTTGAACGGAGATTGGAGTGTGAGAGAGATAGAGAGTGGGAAAAAAAGAAGAAGAAACCATCGATACTACGTTACTAAGTGGGTTTGCCTGCTGGTCAATTTCACTGCACGTTCAAAAGCTGGAACCATGCAACCGAAAATCACGGCTAATGGCTTGAAGCGTTGAAAGAGAGGCCTTCGATGTTGCATACACATAAAATGATGTTATCAACCGCACCAATCACTTCGCATCGCATGCGTACACGCGCTCACGGAACGGCAAACACCTTTTGGCACCATGTGAAACGAATTGTTTGACTGACCAGCGAAAACATAAAAATAATCTATTTTTCATTGCTTTTCATATTATTCATGGGAAAATTGAATGATTGGCACGCATGTTGTTTTATTTTCTGCTGCTGTTGCTGCTGCTGCTACGGCGATCTGTGTTCTCTCTGTGCAGTGTGTGTATCTGTCGCGGTCAGTCGACCACACCATTTATGATTTTTTTTTTCTGCGCTGAGTGAGTGAAACAAAGCGAGAAATTCTTTGAAATGTCCGAACAAATGTACCGATTGCCACTGCCGCCGCTCTCTGTTGTGCTTGTGTGTTTTTTTCTTCACTTTTTTCTCTATTTGTTCGCTGAATACCGTTAATAATTCGGCATTTGTTCGCCATTTTATTCGCCAACCACAACTCACCCGTTAAACTGCGTATTCTTTAATATTTCTTCTTTTTTTCATTTTTATTTTTCACTTTTATAATTTATAGCTGCCGAAAATCACATGCACACAATACACAGAGAGACAGAAAGAGAGAAAGAGAGAACAGTGAATAGGTTCCGCTTTTAAAGCGCGCGCACTTGGCATCAATTCGTCCACATATATATTGTTGTTTCTTCTTTTTTCTGATGTGTCGGTAACCAATTTTAGCCATTTGAATGGGTTGCATTTTCGACAAAATACCGGGAGCACCGTGGAGCCGAACATACGAATTCTTTCCGTGCCGATATGTGTTTGGATAATAATGTGGAACACAGCGTACGGGAAAAAATCAGTGGCAACCGAAAAATAACGACAAAATCTGTTTACTGCTTCTCTCTCTTGACATATGAAATTAGCTGAAAAAGTTGCGAGTTCCGAGAATTTTGCATGAAAATTGTATGAGCAAATGGCACAAACATACATTTAGACATTTTTTTATTTCTGCGACAGGATGAGGACAACAGGAGCATGGTTGCTCGCGGCAAGAGTCGAGAGTCGAGAGAAATAAAATAAAAATGTCACATGAGGAGTGTGAGAGCAAATTATTCGATTTTACAAAAGTGACAAGGCCATGAGAGGAAACAGCATTCCTATTCTATGTATCACACACAGAGTTTGTTGATGTCAGGCCGCATTAAAATCGTTTAGCATGGGAATACCAGAATCCGACACAGATCGAAATCTTTTTCTATACACACACACACACATGAGTTAAATATATATATGCGGCTGTTGGTTCCGATTTGCTCGCAGCGGCGCGAATCTGATGCCGAGAAAATTGTATTTTTCATTGAAAGCGATTAGTTTTTCAAATTGAATTTCCTTCCGAACGGAAAATGTGCCGAAAGATGGAAAATTCGACGAGGCGAACGACAGCCGAAAAAAAAAGCTCTGATTGCAAATTGAATGTTATATTTTATTGAACGGTGAGGCGAGAATGAGCCAGAATTTGAAACGAGAATGGGACAGAGAGAGAAAGCAACATCGGCAAAGATTCAATTATGGTGCATGATAACGATGTCTGTTGGAAACAGACAGTGGGCAAAGAGGAAAAAAAATCAAAACTGAATAAATAAAACGGCAAACCAATTAGAGTTCTATATCTGTGATGGCAGAGTATCGATGGTTTGAAAGAGCGCAGCCCCGAATAAGGTCAAATTGCGAAAGATGTATGACTGTGAAAAAATATATACAAAATGTCTCTGTTTCCCTCGATCGAATACGTACGGAACGTGTGATTTCACAGCATGAATGTTGTCTGTTTCGCAACAATTGGAGAAAAGTCTGTATGTATCTTTCATTTTCCCTCTGTCGATCGACAGATTCGGGTGGAGGTAGAGCGAAAAAAAATAATATCAACAACATTGACAATCGAAACTTGGTTAATGCGAGTTTGCACTCGATGTAACTATATCAATCGAAATGAGCAAGTGACTCTTTTCATGCGACGTTTTCAATTTGCAGCTATATCAATGCCCCATTTAGCTGCTTACTGTTGCCTTGTTCTGTGCATTCATTTTAGTAAAACGTCGACGACGACGACGACGACGACGACGACAACGATGTATACGCTGAACGCTGTTTTTTTTTGTATAGTAGTTCAATATACTTGATTCGATTTCAATTTCGGTAGGTACGTTGGCCTCATGCTACTCGCATTCTATATGCGAATGTCGATGCTCAATCATTTTCAAGTCATCACATTCGTAATGCAAGTTACGAAATTGTTTGTTGTCGACAACGACAAGAGTATTCAGTCACAAAATTTAGAAGAAGAAAAAAGCCACATTTTCATGCATCAGACCACTTATTCGAATGCTGGCTGAGAGAGAGAGAGAGCAGTTCGTGGTTGTCGACTCGATTCTGTTCTCTTTTTTTTCTCTCGCTTCGTGTGTACTTAAAGCCATATTCTGGCGCAAACAAGTGAGTATGCACTAGTGGCGATGAGCGGGCCATAGCCCGTGTGTGAGTGAGTGTCGCTCGCAAATGGGTTAACAGCCCGACAAAACTTACAACAGTCAATGTTATGATTTTGTCGGTTTCAAATTGCACCATGCAATGCCTGCATTTTTAGCTCAATCCGCTCGGTGTGTGCTGAATTCTTTTTTCTTCGCTCTTTGTCGTCGTCGTCGTCATTTTTTTCTCTCTCTCTCTTTCAGTTCGCTTGATTTTGTTTTCGTCGATTTTTTTCTGATTCACATGTGTACTGCTGGTACCCGACGAGAGAGTGACTGTTCTGACAAGTAAGCAACCACATTATGTGAACGTGAACAACAAACAAATGTGCTGATAAATACTGTCATTGCCCCGTTGTTGCTTCGACTTCGTCGTCGTCGAATAAACCCAAATTGAATAAAAGCGAGCGAGAGAATAAGAATACGAAAAAAAACGCATACACACAAACAAAACACGAAACATGCATAAAATGCAGTGTGCACCGATTTGCGTGAATTTATAGACACTATTATTGCCATATAAGCATTTGTATGTTATTGGGCAATCGTGCAACAACAACAACAACAACAAAGAAAACCCATACAATCCTACACATAAATGATGTCTCGAGCAGAAATGTGTTTTTTTCCTTTCATTTTACATTTTTCAGTTCGGAACCATTGCACTGGAATGCACACACAACGGTGATGAGTTCACCAAATAAGCACGTTCACTATTTTTTGCTGTCTTTCGCTTCGATTTAGACGAATATTTTGCAGATATAAATAACTGGTTTCGAAATGAAAATGAATTATACCTCGTAAATGGAAAGCAATTGCAGACAATGAATCGTGTGTGGTGTTCGATGTGAAGAGTGAAATTGACATTGAAAGTTGGTTAGTTTGGATCTATTGTTCGAATATACTGATCAAATATTGTCGCGCAAACTATTGACATTACTTGCTTATGTGAACAATTTATTGTCGTCGCTGTAGCGAATTTCATGCCAAAATATGCTTGATTTGTAGTGCCAAAAACGGCTGCGTTGAATATAAACAAAAGGCGAATGCAGTGAACGAATTTGCCTACGTGCTCTGCAATACGAACATCGCACCTTCAAATGATCACAAATTTAAATTGTGAAACAGAATAACGTACTTGTCAATTTACACCTACCGATCGTTAGGTTGAGATACAATTCTCAACAATTGACTCTTCTCTCTATCATCATCAATTATTATCATCATTTTAAATAAATAAAGATTATCACAGGCTATTGTTGTCTCGTAACTACTGTTGACTCACACATGGTGATAATTTCAGTTTGTAATAATTTGCACATTGCAACGATGTGAATCAGGGGCGTCGTACATCAGGAAACTGCCTCTTAAATCACGCTCTGCTCTTTGCGAGAGAATGCGAAATAAAATGGTATGCCATTTGATAGAATCCGTCGTTGATTGCATTTAAAGACAACAAAAACCGAAATTCAGAGTTATACAACATTTTTTCGGCGTCTCAATTTCGTCGCTGGGTTGTAATTTTTAATTTCTCTGATAATTTCACTTTTTTCCGCGTCATCTTCAAGGCTTTAAATTGATTAAACAACCAAAGTGTTATACGCACAAACAACGCTTGAATAGGCTGTTTGCGGTGAAAGATATTTGCTTGGTTCATTTGATGCAGTTGACTGCTTACAGCTGATATATAAGTACAAAATACAATCGTATAAAGACGTTTTTATTTGTCATCGCTGAAACTTTGTTGTTAGGCTAAGATTATGCGGTATCAGTAGCGCGTCGGCATTCACTGGCAACAGTACACAATATAAGCGCGATGGTTCGTAAAAAAACGAAAAGCCATCATCGTAAACTGGAATAAATGTGCATATTAAAACAACGATGCCGGCAATGGCAAAGGTGGTAGCTTTTCGATGTACGCATTTGCGTGTTTATTCGAATTGGGTGGCAAACTGCGTATTTTGACGGTTTTCCATCTGCCGTGGAAGAAGCGTTGTCAATTTGAAGTGCCACACACCGAACAGAGGATGATAGAAACGCAGAAGAAAAAAAATAATAACACAAATATTCATGCAAACACTTGCTTGAACAGCAATCGATTCGACGTCAACCAGCAATTTAACTGCGTTCTAAGCAAGATGAGAGAGAGAGAGCTTTGCGCGTGCTCTATCTACAGGCACGAATGCGATTAGCAGTTACGGTTTATTGCGATTGCTATCGTTTCTGTACTCTATTGAACTAATGAAACGGAAAATATTTGTGTTTGTAATAAATAATTTCGAACGGTAACGTAGCAAGTATAGACGCAAAACAAAAAAAACTTGCTATTCGTGTGAGTTTAGTATTTTGTGTGCATATGTATTGTCACACATGACGCACGGGTATACTCTCTGTCTGGGTAAGTTAAATAAAATGGCATGTGTAAGTGTAATGTACACGTATACTTGTGAATAAAATTGTGCTCTCGATTTTCTCTCGCTCGCTGCGGTTCTCTGGAGTACACAGCAATAACCTTTTTTTCATCATCATCGTCGGTCTTTTCGTGTCGTTTTGTCACACTGTTTATTTTTCTGTCTACGAACGTCATTGCTTCGTGCAAGGCCTGATGATATTGCCACATATCGTTTGTGATTGTGTGTATGTACCGGAGCAAGTTGGCAAGCCCAAAAAAATAATAAAACAACAACACCACCACCACCACCACCAACTCTTGAAACATGAGTATGTGATGTTTTCACTGGCTTTTTATCAATTATAACTCCATAGTCTCTCTTTTTTTCGTGTATGCAAATAATCCCATGTTCGCTCTTAATTGAAGGCAATTTTATAATACAAGCCATTACATTTATTATAATTAGAATAATAATTGTATGACAGTCCTCGACAGACCCATTTTTTCTCACTCTACTGTTGTTGCTACACTCAATGATACGGTCTTTTTGATTCTTTCCTATACGTTGAGCACATACTGGCTTGGTATACGGTATACGGTCATGGGCTATTTTTGGATAGGGAGCAAATTATCTGTCTTATCGCTTTAGTTTTCAATTCAGGCAATGTGAGAGTGATGTTGTTGAGAGAATCTCAACTTGAGATATGGTATTGCATCAATACTAACACGATTGGTCATTGGTCACCGTATCTTGAGAACTATACGTCAATCGTGTATTACTCTTGAACGAGTGCAAAACCTGTCGATTCAGCGATTGAAACCATTTCACACCAAATGTCATTGATCAGTTAAAGTGCATTTCTGATAGTGACCGATGATTTCGTAACAGATTGAAGTCGACACCATGCTCAGTCCAGTTTTTTCTTTGTTCAGCGTTAGTAGATTTTTTCTTTGAAGTGATGAAATATATAATAACAAATCATAATTGAGGCACCTTGAAGCTGATTGACTGATTGTTTACTTCAGTGTTCGGCTATTGCGTATCAGTTGGCATTCTTTTCGATACGAGCATTATTTCCTTTGTTTGGCCGGTTTTGTGAGTGTGTTTGTGTCTGTGTCGATATGAGAGACATTTTCAGCTATTTATGGGAAAAGAAAACAGATTTTTTTTTATTTACGCTTGACGCTGTCTGCATGTTCGCGTGAATTGATTGTCAATTCATTACACAGAAACAGCAGCAACAGCCGCCGCCGCCGCCGTCACATCAGTAAACCAGAAGAGAGAAAATAATAAAATATTTCTGTTGATCACTTTTGTTTGTCTGTCGCACGAATCTGAATTTAGATTCTGGCCAAGACAGTGCGTCGAGAAATTTCTTATCATCTTCGGCCTTTTTTTTTATCATTATTGTTGTTGCTGTTGTTGTGGTTTGAACATTCAATTATAATAACATTCACATTTTATTGGTGCTTTTGATTCGCTGTGTGGTGATTCGAGTGGTGTTTATTCGTTGTATTAAGCCGCACGCTGCTCACACGCGCGATTGCACACCAAAGAGATTATTTCGGTCGTGTATCGGATCAACACACATTGGCCCATTCGTTCGGCAGCAACGCAATTTCATATATATATATATATATTATAAAAATAAACCACCATTGATTATGACGATGATTTCGTCGGATACGACGACAACGACGACGACAGCTGCCTAGCTTTGATATGATATTTTTGCGGTGATCGTCATAACACAGAGAACATTCAGACGCGACTCGAAGCGAGACACATTCAATACGTATACAATAAATTAATCTATCAATTCGTTCGCATTGCACCCCCCCCCCCATACACACATTTATCGTGTCGCGTGTGCATTTGTGTGGAACATTAATCATTTAATTAATTAAAACAATTCCATTTACAGTTCATTGGTTTATCTTATCAGTGGGGAAATGAGAGAAAAAATAACACGTAAGAATTAAACCACATTTTTGAGTGCGTGTTTTTTTAACAGATGAAAAAAAGCGACAGAGAATGAAAAAAAAATGCCTTGCTTATCAACATTTAAGCAATAGAATTTTTTTTTTATGCAAACGATGTGAAATGAATCGTTTTTGTGTCAGATTACGAGTAAACTGACCGTCTTTTTCTGTGTCTTTTTCTCTTAATCGCCGTTAAGTCATTGAAAATAATAGCGATTGTTAGCTATCGACCGGATGGGTCGAATGTAAATACATGCCTGCGTATATATATATAGCATCGTCATTTCAATCGTGCGAATTGTTTGTTTGGAAGTTATTGTTTGTGTAAAAATTACGTACGATCCTCTAATCTGGTAACTGATGAACTATTGGCCGTCCGCGGATATTTGTATTTTAATATATATACACATATATGCATGCCAATAAAAGTCACAGTTGATAATGCCAAGATTTATGAAGCAATCAATATGGACGATTGCTTGAGACGACTCATCATAAAATAATTGATTTGCACATATTTCCAAGAAGCTCTTCACCTTGAACTCGATTAAAAAACACTTAAACCTAAGACTTGAAAGTGAGGAAGTGTGCTGATTTAACCGAGATAAGTTGTAACAGTCAACTGAGGCATGAAACACTCATACATTTGGTTAAATCGAATAGTTTGTTGAACATAAAAATCTCGACTTTATCACTTCACGTACTTTGCACCTCAACATCAGCTATAATAAAATAAAGTATGCCAAATTCACTTGTATGACACTTCCGCATTCTCTTTTTGCAACAACAACAAAACCGCATCCACGAAAGTGACCAAGCAGGGGGTGTGCATACATGAAGTACGACATTCCGTGATAAATGAACACAGTTCGGACGCTATCTTAAACATTTTCGAGCGATTTGTTCAAGTGTCAAATTTACTGTCCCAATTGAAGCATTAATTGAAGTACATCTGCTCAACTTGTGCCATTTGAACGGCTTGGATTTTCTTCACGTTAGTCAATTCTTCATGCAAAATCCACAGTTTTCAGCTATTTTTAAGTGAAAAAATTGGAATTTTCCGCATCATCGCCGCTCATTGACACATTGCCATAAATCATTTTGAACGATATTTAGACAACGGTGACATTTCAATTCGTTTCCAAAACGATTCCGTCAGCCTCCTGTGGGCTGTTCGATTTTCATGGTTCTTTTTTTAACTTTTGCACTTCGTAACTCGGGAATTCATAATTTTTTTTTGCCGTAATACATGCAAAAACTGTAGTTACGGTCTGAAGTTAAATTTTAACTGTTCCCCAACAACTCCTTGACCACCTTTTCTCATCCGAAAATTTGCTCCTTCCTATTTGAATGATTCATTCATTCAGAATGAAAAGAATTTTTTTTTGCCACCAATTAGAACATCACTCACAGCAATTTAAAACGCGTTGCAGTTTGTCGTTGGCTATATGAGTTTCGCACCTATTCACTTCCAATGGCCTCGCGGCAAGCTCATGCATTTGGCTTTGCCACCGAGAAGAAGATCAAATGCAATCAAACGAAGTGAATTGAAAGGCATTCGTAATGTATAAAAAACCGTTTTGCGAAAAAAACGAAAACCTAACAATAAAACAGCCGCTTTTGCGAACCGTAAATTTTTTGATGTCAGGGCTATTTGTTTTCATGTGCGCGTACAATTGTACGACTGTTCAATTGGTGTGGCTAAATGATCTAATGTGTGTTCTTTTTGTCGCTATGTGGATATGTGTCGTTGCGATGTGAGTGTTTTTTTTTCGCTTTTTACGTTCGTTGTGTGTCTATTCGTTTCATCTTTGCCGAGTTTTATGCGATGGTTAATTATTCAGCGGTATGAGCGAACGGCCAAAATGCAACATCGTTCTTTGTTCGCAGAATTCGCGCGAATAATTTTCACTTTAGCTCACGTTTGTTTTTAAATTAGAATTGTGTATTCGCTGCAGAGCAATTTAATTTAAATGCAAAGTCGAAAAGAATTCCATTGTGTTTGAAACCGTTAGTGTTGAATTGAATCAAGACACCGAAAATGCATCGCATTGCGATTACGATGGAAAAACCAATGTGAGAATGAAAGAGAGACCGAACTGAGTCTCGCTCGAGACAGAGAAGAAAGAAGAGAACATTTTGTTGGCCATTTAAAATAGTTTTTTTGCTGTTCAATAACAACAAATCAATTACAAATGCCGTGTCAATGGCTACAAAAACCCAAGTGGAAAAAACCACACGTGAATGGGTAAAGTGAGAGAACCATCCGGACAAAATTGGCAATTTTTGTGTGTCTGTATGATCTAACAATGAAATAACTCATGTGCATTTGTGAGGTTTTTCTGGTTTGTTCCAGCAAATATGCAAAATTGGCAGAGAACTGGCGAACGCGGCATCGAGCGAGTGAGCGACCGAGCGAATGTACGAGTAAACGGGCGAACGAGCGTAAGAGAGATAGCCAGCTAGAGCGATAGAAAAAGGTGAAGAGTTGCGAGTGGTGCGCCAAAAACAGTTGTTTTTCTGGTTTGAAATTTGTGTGAATTTCATCTATTCCGAATGGTTCGGGGTATGTAGAGCATGTGGCTCATGACCGCTGTTTTGGCATTTCAAAAAATGATTAAGGGCTACTATCGTTTGCATTTATGTTCTCTCCATACAAAATATACACACGGTCATACATTTCGTACACTCCATCTGAATCCTTTTTGCAGTCGCATTCAGTTTTGACTCGAAACGTTTGTAGCATTATTGTGTGTGTGCTGCCATCGCAACGTTTTTCCAATATCATAATTTACGATAGCTAACAAACATGATCGCGAAAAAGTATACGCGCGCGCGCGCGCGAGAGAGAGAGAGAGATAGAGAGAGAGAGAGAACGAAATGGCATCGGCATAAATCAAATGTGTATGAAAACAGTGTGTATGTGCATTGGAATATATACAAGAAATACACGTAACAAATGGCTGGTGCAGCTACCGTGCTTCGTTCGTTCATTCGTTTGTACGTACATTTTTTCCCTCGTTCAAAAAGGGTCAATTGCACTCTTGAGAACAACACTCACGGTAAGCAGAGTAGAAAAAAAAAAACTCGAGCGGTGTGTGTTTGTGTACGCTTTTTTATATATATATTCATTTGTTTCATCGTTTGGCGGCTGGTTTTGTTTTTATTTATTTATCAATGTAATCGCAGCATCAGCAGCCGTGTACACCAAACAGAAGCTACATTTGGATTTCACATGCAAGCAAAGTGACATTAGCACTCGAAGATTTATGATTGCTTCAATAAATAATCGTAAATAATTATGTATAATATAGTTGGAGAAGGAGCGAGAGCGAGCGAGCGAGAGAAAGAGAGAGAGAGAGAGAGAGAGAGAGAGAGAGAGAAAGAAAAGAAACTTCTAAATAGCAAATACTTTATGACCATGAATTAAGAATAAGACAAATGACACGGGATAAACTAGTATTTCTTCCATCGAAACCATTTCCATGTTGGCCAACGAGACTCACTCACTCGCTCGGTTGTTTGCTCGCTCGCACTCTTGGTCTCGTGTATAAAAAATGGTGAGATTGAAATAAATTGCTCGAAACATTGTTGCTGATTGTGTTTGGTACGCGCATAAAAAAATATTGTTGACCGTTTTAATGGTTCAGCTGTGTGAGAGATTGAGTGAGATTTGCTTGAGGTTTTTTTCTCTCTCTCTCCCTCTCTCTCTCTCTCTTTGTTTGTTATTTTGTGCCAAATGGTGTTCATTCTAATTCTCTGTCTTTACGACGGATATTAAAATGTTCAATAATTTAATGCACACATTCTTCGGTCTCATTTTGGGTGTCTTTCTTGATTCATTCGTCTTTTTGCTTCAGTATTTGTTCTTAAGCCACCTCAATATCTCTGTCTCTCGAGAGTGCCCATTAAGTTAATCTTAATACATGAGCGGTATCGTTCTCGTAGCAAAGAGCGTGTGTATCTCTTGGATGCGCGTGTTTTTCCAAGACAAGCGGAAGGAGAATGATAAAAGGAAGTTCAATAAGCGCTGAAAATCGTATTGCCCTTGTCATGGCCAAAAACGAGCTTCACTGGAGCAACAAGGTGCGAGTCGTGGAGTCAATTTGACTGCTAAATCATCGTCTTCGTCGTCGTCGTCTATATCAATTTCGAGCTGTGAATTTTACGCACAGTGTCGTGGTTCGTATTTGTTCTATTGTTTCTGCTTCGAGTGTTTTTGGTTTGGCCATTGTTGCATGTTTCGGTGTGCATTGTTCCGTGCTCGGGTTGCCACTTACAAGCATACACATTTCGATGATAGAATCTTGTTCGTTTTTGTTTTCTATGATCGTCGTCGTGGCGGGCACATTCATTCGGTCGTTTTGGTCGACTCTAGATGAAAATGAGTGCGCACAGCAAACGAGCGCTCGCATTGCGCACATTCATTCGGTCGTGTATTAATGAAAATTTATAGTGCAGCACGAAATTTTTCTTTTAGTATTCAGTTAGCGTTTAATTCATATCTCGCTTGTCGGGGGCTTCGCGGGCATCGAAGCCACAGCGCGAAAGTGTTTGTATATGCGTACAATTAGAATGTGCGAGCGTGTGTATTTCGATAATTTTTGTGTGTTATTGTTGTTGCTTCGCTATGTCCTCTGTACGTTGCCGTTGGTTTTATTGTTCGGGTTATGTGAGTGTGTATGTGTTCGCTTGGTTTGTTCATCTCGCGGGTTGTTAAATTGCCAGCTGTTCTATTTTTAAAGGTATTTCACTATTCAAATTATTTGCTCTATGCATGCTATATCTATTTTGTCTATTGTGTGTAACGAGCCGATATATATGTTCTCCTCTGTTCTCTCTTTCAAAATGTACTTTCGTTCATAATAATTGTTTTTTCGTTTCATTGTTGTTTTTTTGTTTCATTCGGCGCTTTTTTCTCGTTTTCAGAACGATGGTGTTGGAAAACCGCTTTTTTTTAATGTTTTGTTTTCGTTTTGCTCGGTGGCTGCCGCATCGACTAAATGTCAGCCACAATTTACTAACGCATTTGTGTTTTTTTCGGCATTCCTGAAATGCTCTGGAGTGACTCAATTAATAAAACGGGGCGATCGTCGATGCATTGTGCCGGTTTTGAGGCACGATGAATTGACTCTTGGTCGTGTTTTACATGCTCTCACTCTTTCTATCTCCTCACTCTTGCTGGTTCACTCTCTCTGTTCCTCTCTTGCTCTCCATTGCTCATGCTCTTTTTCCCTCTATTACGCTCTGACCGCGCGGCTAATATTTTTTTCAATTGATGGCCATGCATATTCATATTCATGCGTGGAACAAAAACGGAATATTCGAACGAGAAATGAAAAATGGGAAAGAAGTGCCGTGAAAAATGAGAAAAGTGCCGTGATATGAACTGAATAGCAATTATTATTAATGGAATCGTAAACTGTTGATATTTTTAGTAATTCGCTTTGTGTGTTTTGCGCTTGATTTTTTTCGCCTCTTCTTCTGCCTCAGAAACAATTTGTGTTCATTTTGTGTTAGTTTCGTGTTTGGATATTTCGCACTTTTTCTAATCGTCTTGTGTGTGTGTGTATGGGTCTGTTTTTTTTCTTCTCTCCACACTCGTCATGCGTGTGCACACAATACAAAAATCGAGTACGCAACAAAAGCCGCGTACATTTTACTTTTTCATCTTGGCTCTATATTTTCTCTGTGATTATTACTTTTCTTTCGGTGCTGCTGGCTGCTTCTTTTCTTTTCATTCAGCCTGGATTTTTTTAGATCAATCGCGCGCGCGAGTGCAATTCAAACACAAAGTGTGTAATAAGTTTTCAATGCATTTTTTTTCTTTCGTTCTTGGATGAATGTATGTTTGTTTTGTGTACTGTCTTTATTGTTTTACCGCGCTTCGCATCCCAAGAGGAAATTTCATTAAAGACGAACGCACCAACGAAACACCACGTCGTGGTGCGTGAGTGAGGGAGCGCGAGAGAGCGGCAATGAAATAACGAACGAACGAACGAACGAACGAACGAAAAAAGTACACACACCACACAGAGTACCGAAACGGCTAAGCATCGAAATTATAGAGAAATGAATGAAATGAATGGAAACAACAACAACAACCGCGAAGATAAGCCCGAATATAATGTAACGATATAGAAATTATCGTATTTAGAATTGAGATCTTTTCATTGAGCTATGTGGTATGCAGTGCAATGCACGTCGTTCGCCTAACATCGACTGTACAGTATATGTTGCATTCAGAGAGTCATTGTGCGTAAGTACATAAAAAAAATATATGGTATGTGCATCGAACCAAAAGACTGACGGAGATAATTTTTTTTTCTTCTACAATTGTTGCCTCAAAGGTTTTTTTTTCTTCTTCTTTTTTCCCCTCTTTATAGTCCGAATAACTTCTTTTACACTCACGTTTGATGTGATTGCCGGTTTATATGAGTGTGGATGCGTTGTGAGTGTGTGTTTTTTTTTCTTTCTTCTTGGAATTTTTACCAAGCAGAGAAATTCGAATAAATGCAATAATCATTTGAAATAATAAACACGTTCTTATTGCCACAAACAATATCTTTCACTCACCGACAGATTAAAATCTCTTATACATTTCGCAGTTGTCAATTGAATGAGCAACACGGCAAGACAGAGAGAGAGAGAGAGAGAAGAAAATGTGCTTTTCAAGGTTCATCCAATTGTATCGGAGACGAATCGCAAACAGATCGCTCTCTCATGTTTATTCATAAATTCTAACTAAACAATGGGACTGAATCGGATCACACGCCTACTTCATCGTATTCACGCCGACGACACATAAACATAATGCACAAACACACGAGCTGTTCATCCAATCGATAAATAGAATGGATCGATAGCAGATTGCGCGCATTTAACACGAGGACGGTTCGATTTGTTTGTTTGTTTGTTTCTCTTCATTTCTTTCTGAATCGATTGATTGCATTTTTCAGCAGAAAAATTATGATCACATTATGTGATTCACATATGAAGAAATTCATTTGCAAGAAACATCTTCATTAAAAAAAATGACTTCAACTTTCCAACGCAATTATAGCCGTGGCCAATAATGCGCTCGATCGATCTCTGTACTGTTCGTGTTCCAATCAAATCGACCGTCGAAGAATTCTAACGCGCCCGGGAAAAAAGTGAAAAGGCTATCATTTTTGCTCATGCAATCATCGTTCACATACAAGGTATCGGCTGTAGCAGGAAAGCAATGGAATCAGAAATGAAGAAGAAGAAGAAGAAGAAGAAAAATATGTGTCGACATCAATAAATATCAAAAAGTTTATTATACGCGTTTAGTGAATGCAATAAATGTGGCCAAGCAAGCGATGATCATAGATCAAACGAGTTCACCGCGCACACGACCATATCAATTAAGCGGGACGAGCGCGCGCGCCCGCCCGTCTGGGCCTGTATGTTGAGGCGCGCGCGCATCTTTCGATCATGCAAACATTATGTGAAAACTAAAAATACAATATATATATATCCATCGCATTGGAACATTATGCGACACAATGGTATGATACGTTATGAGCGCGCGCGAGCGAGCAAGAATCGTCGGTTTCTTTTTGCTTTGTTATCTTCCTCGCCGCTTTTGCCACTATCTTCTTAGTCTGTCATTGCCCTGTGTGTGTGTATATCCACAATTTTATATAGGTTTTTTATTCTTCTGTTTCTTCTCTTGGGCGCACAAAGCTCCCTTCTGGCATTTTGATTCGTGGAGCCAGTTTTTCGATTCGATTAATTTTAATTACCAACAGAGTGATTAACACAGTAATCAGTTTCATTGTGTCTCACCGTCAATATGGGCTTGCTAAAGCCATCATGATAAATCATGCGTAAATGACTGAGAGTGTGCGTCAGACCCGGTTCTTTATCTCTCTTTGTCTTTCTCACATTCTCTAGTCTGACAAAATAAAGTATTGAATGTGACTTTTTGGGTTCTATTTGCCCATTCTGGCTGTTGCGTGAGCACACACACACATACACACACAGCAAATACCTCGGTGTACACCGCGTCGATTTATACATATTAGAAAATGACGGTGTAAAATGTAGCCAATGCTTAATTTTAGCTATGGTCTGCGACGTCGACGTCGTTGTCGTCTTGATCTGTCCTCAATTTTTATTGACATATACCATGGCAATTTAAATTGAATCCGAAATTTATTACAGATTAAAGGAATGGTTTTCGGTTGTACTTAAGTGCCGTTACACCGTCACCGTCACCGTCACCGACTTCTTCGTCATGTTCGTGCCGTTTTAATGCCAGCGGTGGATTGAAATGATCGCGCCGGTTTTTATGCGTTCTTTTGTGTACACTTTTCGACATCTCTGGCTGCAACGGCGATCATAAATTTTCATTTTCAGAAAAATGCATTTAATTGCCAACCATTAAAATAGCATAGACACACACTCTTTCCCATTCGCTCTCTGTCTCTTTTGACAAACGCATCGAACACAGTAGAAGCAGCAATAACAACAATACAACAAACGGCAGCAACAAAATCGTCAACACTCTCTATCACACACAGAGTGTTCAGACATTAAAATACTATGTGCTGGTGCTCATCTAATTTCAGAGCAAAGTCTCGCGAGTGTCTATATTTCTTTTATGTAACTCGGATGAGACGAAAACCATTAAACTTACAACAAAGATTTTCTTTCAGATTTTTTTGTTCTTTATCGTGTGTTGTTGGTTTTTTTCTCACTCGATTCGTGTATGTTGTGCTGCTAATGTTGTTGTTGCCAACGTTTTGTGTCTCATTCTCACTTCGATTGCCGTCAACTGGTGCGTTCTCGTCGTTTGTTTGCCATTTGATTTATTATTATTGCTTTTGTAGTTTTCCCCCCGAAAAGATAACTTTGTCTGCCGCTTTTCTCGCGCGCACTCTCTCACTCTCTCTCTCTCTCTCTCTCTCTCTCTCTTTGGCTCTTTCTCGCTCGCCGAATCGAACTATTTTCGCTATTAATCGAAAACTCCCTTCATCTCACACTCGATTGCTCGTCGATGCCGCCGCCGTCTAACGATGATGAATCGATAACATTCACCGAAAATCCACTCAACTAAATCTCATTTTTTTCCATCAACCCAGTCAAAATAGACG
This sequence comes from Sitodiplosis mosellana, assembly GCF_009176505.1. Taxonomy (NCBI): domain Eukaryota; kingdom Metazoa; phylum Arthropoda; class Insecta; order Diptera; family Cecidomyiidae; genus Sitodiplosis; species Sitodiplosis mosellana. The sequence continues at coordinate 3,982,131 of NW_022595245.1, forward strand.
CATTCTTTTGACGATTGTGTGACTAACTCACCAACGAAAAATCGGCGGCACGATGAATTTTTTAGTTTCCAACGATTCAGACTTTTTGATTCGGTCTCAATTTTATGAGTCGTTCTTTTGTCTTTGATTCGTTGTTCGGCGATTTTGTAAGTTCGAGAGCCTTTCGGAGGTGTTTTATGTGCGAGAGGGAGAGAAAGCACGTGAACAAGAGCGAGAAAGTGTTGTCGAAATCAATGTTCAAGGGGACAAAACCATCAATCGCATGCAATTACGACAAACATAATTTATACGACCGAGAACAGTGCCATGAACTCGAGCGCAGTAAATTTCCACTGTTTGCCTCGCAGCCAAAATCCTTCGACACACACTGTACTTACTTTGAATTTAAATTCTAATGGTTAATAATGATTCGTGCATATCGAACGATTGAAAGTAACAAAATGTTATGATTTTTTTTTACAAAAAGTTCGGCAGTTATTTTAAATGATAATTGGCTGATGCTTGTAAAACAAGAAATGGCCATTTGAAGTAACAAATCTGGTTGTTTTGTGTGGTCGATTGAAAATCAAGCATTGAATGCTCGAAATAATCACCACTGTTTCTCTCTTTCTCTCTCTCCAAATCTGTGTCCGTTCAAATGATTCTGAATCGCATGTGCTCTTTTAGACGAAGCATAACACCATTCACACCAATGTAAGCGATTATTTTCCATTAAATTGCATGCCAAAACCATATAATACTGTTTGCATTGCATGTTGTTGTTTCGGTTTACGTGTAAAACATTCCATCGAGAGCCGAAAGTGATATTAAATAAATAATAAAATTGTCTTGGAGTGGCACTTTCGCTTCAGGCGGTAGCCATAACTGCTCAGCAACGACATTATATGTGAAAAATAGCGATATTTTGAATTGGCCGTTAGTTTTTTGCCCGGCATAATCCCAAAATAGATGCGATTTTACGATGCTTCATACTATCTCATTCCGTCGCCTCACGCTAAATGCTCTCACAGTCACACTCCCGGTTTTTATAGCCAAAACACGAAAAACAACCAACCAACCAAGAACACAGAGAGGAGAAAAAATGGTTTAACTACATTTAGCCCGTGCCAATCTAATGTAATGTAACTGAAATTTATTAGCGTCAAAAAGTCTGCTTTTCATTCCAAATCTAACATCTAGTGAGAATCTAAGCGAAATGATCATGTTCTTGTTTCCATGCCTTCTGCATTTTTTTCATTTTCCACATTTTCAGTGGGAACAAAACAGAGAGAAGAAAAAACGAACAGAATGTCAAAATGTTTGGCTATTGAGATATGACAGCACGAAAAAGAGCGAGAGCGAGAGAATAGAGAAAAATAAGTATTAAGACAGGTCTTTTCGAAAATCTCTCGAGATCCTTGCCTCGATTCATCTAAAATCACCAAATATTATATTTTTGACTTTTAAAATGATGAACAGTTGCAGGCAAAGAGATGACAAAAAGGTGATATTGAAGAAAGACACAAGCGAATGAAGAAAGAAAAAGAAGCAACAACGAATACGAAAGAACACAATTTTTCGTTCAGCTTTTCCACTCTCTCGCTTCATTTTTAACTGTTAGGCACTGTATTTATAGACGCAGCCAGAACAGCAACGCATAAACACAACGCAGCAAAGCGATATATAATTTTTGTTCGTTGTTGTTATTTTTCAATTATGTCGTGAGCAATCAAAATTACAATTTACTTGCAAAGTGTAGACAGAATAGTGTCGTAGAAATGCGCGATTTTGTAATTGTTGTCGCACACGGGGCATGGCGAGTGCGTAAAATAGCGCGGCGAATATTTATTTATTTATAGAAATTTTATAGATATTTTCGGTCTGAATTGGTTGGCGCGCCGGTTTCGGTGTTGTTGTTTCGCCATTTCGGCGCGCATACACACACACACACACACTCACACCACATTTCACGAGAAATTAAAATTCATATTTTTGAAGGAATAGCAACAGCAACAACAACATGGGCAAGAAATTGAGCATAATTTCTGGAAGCAAAAACACACCGCCGGATGAATATTTGTGTTTGTCCCGGCATTCTAGCGAACCGCATTGCTTGTTTGGAATTTCGCAAATGATGTGTGCAAACCGAAGCGTAAACAAAATTCGAAATGAGCGACGAACAGAACAGAATGGAAAAAGAGAGAGAGAGAAAAAGAACCGCGTCAAGCGCGTGTGTGTGGAATGAGGCAAAAAGGAAATTACAACGAATCATTTGGGTGAATCGTTTTCGGTTCATGTGAATATAACGATTTGTAATCCAAACAAAATGTGTCCTAGTTCGCGAGTACACACATACAATTGATGGATCGGGTAAAGTACTCTCTAACTCTTGCCATACTCGAGACATGCATAGACATAAACAATTCATACATTCTCGATATCGTTCGACAAATGCGAAATATTTCTTCGTTTTTTGTTTCCTTTTTTTCGTGATCAAATAGAGTTTTCTGTGCGAGTTGGCCGCCTTTTTCTCTCATTCAAGCACACACACACACACGCACAAAACTTTGAATCGGCGGCTCGATGAAAAATATCAAAACTAACCCAATTTATCTGAGTAATGTGATCATACAGTCATAAAAGAGACATGCAAAACCGCGAACACTTAGCAGCACAGCACACACCGAGAGAAAAAGTGACGTTTCTCCTCGAGAAAATTAATGCGATTTCGGTATGCATCTTTGCAACCGACACTCTGCAATCAAAACAATTATCGTTTTTTTTATTTTGCACCAAATCAAATTGATTATTATGATTTCAAAGCGGCGCAGAAATTTTTTTTTTTCCTTCTACTCATCATAGCTGAACGTAGCGCGTCCACTGCAAATAGATATTTATAAACACTTGACCGTTATTTTTGGTTGTTCGAGTGAGTGTTTGTGCCTCACACAATTACGTCACATGCATACAAAGCGCGATCTCGCCGATTTTATTACAGTCATTAGATTAGATGGATTTTGATATTTTACATCTCAACCGTGCGAAATCGAGATGTTCTTATAAACGAAAGGAAAAAGAAGAAATGAACAGCAAAAGAAACAAAGAGCTCGTACACGGTGTAGCTCAGAATGATGACGACGACGGCGATGTCGACGATGCACGAAAAATCGTTCTAAATTTATAATTTTCAAGTAAGTGCAAGAAATCGCAGAAAGCCATAATAAATATAAATGCGCCAAACGATTGAAACAAAAAGCGCAATTTCGCAATCGAGGTGCCCTGGTGTAAGTGTTTGTTTATTGCCGTTTGAGATATCGCCGAACAGTGTTCGGAAATACAACACAGCAAAGGAACAAAAAAGAAGAAGAAGAAACAGAAACAACGAAGAAACAAAATAAATAATCGACTTGAAAAAAATATGGCCGAATAAATGACGACTATTATATGCTGATCCACACTGAGCTCTATAACTTATCACTAGAGCTCTCATTAGAAAAATACGTAAACAAAAACAAAATAAATTGAATTTAGTGAGATGTTTTAGTTATTATTAGTTTAGACTCATGCGTGAGTATGTATGTGCTTACATCGAGTGCGAGAGAGAGAAAGAGAGAGAGAGTGTGTGTGTGTGTGCGCGCGCACCTAGCGCTCACGCTCATATTATATCTCTCACTATTGGCCTGTGTTTGTTCAATCTTGTTCGCACGTCGCCTGACGCGCCGCCAAAACACGAGAGATCGACTGAAAAATGTAGACGCGCTTTGCTTTGCCAATGTATTTTTCATGAGCTTTTTTTTCGCTTGATTCCAATGTAGTATTAATGTTATTATTATTTATGGATACTTCTGCTTTATCATTGATTCTGATCGACATCGAAGAATGGGTGCACACATTCTCTCGTCGCTTACTCTATCTCTCTCTTCATCTATCTTCCTGTAAGTCATTCATACGTGTAGTGGCGATACGCGTAAAGTTGTTGACTTCGGGGGAATACGTTTGCCGCTTGATGTTTCAAGCCATTTTACAGCTCAAACAATATGATGGCACATATTGCGAATAATTACTATCATTCTCTGTCATGTGTGTATGTGCGTTGCTTACGTTACAAAAGTAGGCAGCGTGAGCTGGGCTCATTTTTGCATAGATAACGTATCATTTGAGCGTTAATTGTCTCAAGTAAAGACGTTGTTATTGCCAACGAATCGATTGAGATTTCTGAAGTAGCAACTTGATTGATTATTATTTGTTGTTTTTTTTTGTGTGGGAATAACGGCGATTTATCGCTTTGACAAAATATTTTGCTCTTGATTGAGAAAATTACTAGCCTTAGACATACACTTAATCTTGCCGATGGATCAACGAAGAGTTTGAGTTTGTGTTTCAAATGAATGCCTAAGCTTGATCGCTTAAAGGAAAATATTTATCGATTTAATTTGTTTCTGTCTTTTTTTCCGTTTCGTCTAAACTTTCTGTTGTGTAGGATGTAGAGAAGACAAAAGAAAAGTGCTTACCTTTCGTTTGAGATTGCTGACATCCCGTTGAACATTCAATGCGATCAACATATCGCGTTCGCGTTGTTCCCGTTCTCGCAGCTCGTCCAGCAATGCGGTGTATTTTTCGCGATTCTCTTCGTCTTCGGTGACTTGTAAATAAGCGCGCCAATTGTTTGAGTCGAAGCCCCAGTGCAATGTGCTGTTTTCTTGATTTGAATGGACATGGCATACGAAACGTTGCGGTGAGAACATGAGATTGCATTCGATGCATCGAATGCACGCTGGTTCTTTGTATGTGTACAGTTCTGGTGTGCAAACACCTTCGCATTTGCCAAAGCATCGATGAATTACCCGAAATGAAATGGCATTTTTTGCAATAACCGGCCGATCGCCACGATGCAACAATGCACTGCACAGGCGTTCGGCATTGGTGCGCGTAATCAAACCGGATGTGTTGACGTCTTCGGGTAGAATTTTGGCGGCTTTGAATTGATTCAATTGATCGGGTGAGCATTGTGAGCAGAAAATGCGTAATTCATCGAAGATGCGATTGATTTGATCCAAACCAAAGTCCATCAGTACATTGTTCAACACTTGTGGAAAGCATAGGCGCATTTCGCCGCCCAGCAAAAAGCATCCAATTTGTTTGCCCTCCAAAATGGTTTCGTAGAGTACGCTGCGACCGGTATCGGCGGCCGATAGCACTGGTTGTGGTATTTCGGGTGGTTGCAATGGCGGTGGAGCCGGCGTGTGTGGCTCATCGCGGAGATCTGGTGATGGGATTTCTTTTTTCATCGCCGTCGACGACGATGAATGGACGACAATCGAAGAGCCAGGACCCTGCAAACTCTTTGTTGCACTGTCTTGGTAAATTTTTAACACGCTTCGCAATGAATGTGGCGTCACAAATTCATTCATTTTCGTTGTGTGTGAGTTTTTGTTGTTGTTGTTGTTGGGTGTCGTCTTTCGAAGATGATTCTAATGTTTCTGCTTAGATTCTTTTTTGTTCGATTTCACTGAGATTGCTTTAACTTGTTTTATTTTCGGTCACTTTTATTTGTTGTTCGTAAGAGTCTCTCTTTTTGCTTACTCACTTCTTTCTCCTTCAAATCGATTCAATCGACGTTTCTATATATGTTTCGTGTGCGGATTTTTTTCTCTGTGTGTTTGTTACTTGTCTTCAATTTGCCTTGATTTCTATTCGTGCAAAATCATCACTGTTGATCGCTGAACGCTTCGTAATGAAATGAAACCAATGCAGAATTTAAAACAATCAAATGATTTATCCATTTTGCCGGATGTTTGATGTTGATGTGTGTTGCTTGCTGCTGATGCTGCTGAACGACTACAGATTTTTTTTGTATCTGTATCAATGCTTTCTTTTTCGGCTGGATTATTTCTACGAGCCAGAGAAACGTATGCGAAAAAAGCAATCTCGATTTCGTTGAAACAACTCAATTTTGTATTGTCACTGGCTCTCAATAACACCGGGTTTTTTCCTGCGTGTGTGTGTGTATGTGCAAACAGCAATCTCGGCGATTTTTTTTGTGTGTGTAAAAACAATGAACACACAGGCAACACCGAAATGATATTGTGTCGTTTCGTGTTTGTGCCGTCAATTTGCAACAATATGATTTTTTTCTGCCGCTGACGATGTACTTTTTTTTGTCATTCAAAACAATTCCAGGCAATTTTCTATGACCCGGCGAATAGAACAAGAGCGGGCGAATAAAAAATAACCGTAGCGAGCGTTCTCTGATTATCTGCTATTTATTCTCTCCGTTTTGTATGTTCGGATATTTTTATATCGTTTCAGGAATATACAGACACTGATAGACCAAAATGAAAACACCAGATTGCAATTAATTGAAATGCTCTAGATGAATGAGCCGCGTACACCGATAATAATGCTGTATGTAGATATTGAATCGAAAAAACGACGTCGGTCATACGGTCATTTGATACAGCCCACTCACACAACGATTATCTATTACATATACACACCGGGTTTAACAAAAAGAGAGCGAGACGCGCGCGCGATTTATCTATCTCACTAGCAAATTGTTTCCTTATTTAATGTCTCCGCGAAATTCATGCGGAACGCGAAAGGAACAGAGCACAAACTGGTTTTACTTGCGCTAAAGGAAAACAAAAAATTCTTGTCTTTTTCGGAAGATTGCTGATGCGTGCAACAAAAAAGACATGTGTGTCTGTTTCTTCTCTTTTTCCGGGTGTGTTTTGTTCTTTTTTTCTCTGTTTCTTATTTACTTCACTGTTGTGCTTGTTCTCAATCAAATCGAATGTAAGATTACACGAAATTTTATTTTTGATCGGCTGGTTAAAAATGTATTTCGGTCTCGTCCACGTCGGTTTTTATTGACACAAAGCTTTGACTCGTTTTTTTCTTCTCTTAATCGTTTATTGTCTACAAATCGGCTTATCTGCATGCAAAAATTGTGTCTCTTTCTTTACTGACAGTCGACAGTTTATTGTTGTTATTCTCTCTTCGATTGTTTACTATTTACGGAATTTCGAACTGATTCCTCACTTGTTTATCAATTAGACTGAGTGAGTTTGCATAAACAACACCCTGCCGAGATTTGACTTCGTCAATGAAATCTTTACTTTACGCTTTTTTCTTTTCGTTGTTGTTGTTTTGTTTCACCGAACGGCTTCATTCATTGTGCATGCTTCACGATTGCCGTGTGTGTTTTTCTTTTCTTTTCTTTTTTGTTTTCGTCTATTTTTTTCCTCGTAAAATCACTTCACTTTGAATCACTCACTTCGTCAAATCGAACAAAATCGAGATCAATCACTTTTTAGGCACATATATACACACACACTCTGTTTATCTCGCTCGTTTAAATATAAAAACCAAGCTGTTTTTAACCATTTAAATTTATTCATCGAAGGAGTTGAAGCGATAAATTTCAATGAATTTGAATAGATGACGTCCTGCTGATTGTGTGGCTGTGCAGTGTGTTCGATGCGATTTTTTTTTCTTGTCCAATAAATTCAATGAAACACATCGGAAGTGTAGTTTGTCACCTTCTGAGTCAATTTTTTTTTCATCGTTGTTTTTTTTTCCTGGATTTTTTCGAATTTTCTCTGAGTTTTTTTTTTTTCTTCAAAAAAAAAACAACTATTGCTTAACTGAATGATGAGTTTGTTATCTGGATTTGTATCGGTCAAAACTGTTGTGTCTCACGTATTATATGCACCCAGTGTTGACACTGCTATTCTGTTTCGTTAACGTTTTGTTTCCCTAATATGTGCGACGACAGAAAAATCAACCGAACGGTTCCGTTCACTTTGATCAACAGAATATTTCTGTTTTAAATAAAATGTCTGGCAAAATACGCAACCTCTGTATGCCGAGTGTGTTGTATGATTGTGTTTGTAGCATATACATATTGTCTCGGCGCATTCAATATTTTCCATGTATGCGAGCCATGTCTGCGTGTCTGTCTTGCACCAACAACACTGACGACAACGACGACGGCGACGGTATAGCGGCATCCATACACCCGATTCAATGTAGTTGTGCGTGCTCGCACTCTCTGCTCACCGCGCGCGCGGTCGATTCCAACTCATTGCTGTTATGAGTCAAACCCGCGCTTATGTATGCGATGTATATATAGTATATATGCGTAACATTGACTATGTGAATATAGATTTTTTTTTATTCGTTCGTTCGCTCGTTCGCCGTTTGTTAATGCTCGCAGACGCTTCGCGCTATTTTCCATGTATATGTGCAATATTTACTTGTCTGGTTTTCGGTTCGCTCCTGCTCTCTCATTGTCTACACATCCATTCTCGCCCGAGAAAATACACACAGCGACTTCAGAACATACAGTGCCAATGCAGTGCTCTCGCTTCCAACTCGTTCGTTTGCGCAACATACACACTCTTGCCATCCTGCTCATTGCCAGACGATTTTTACACAAACACGTCTAAAGTGCGAGTGCCACTGTAATACTTATCGAAATTGCATTGTGTGTGACAAACCAGAGTCTGAATTACGGATTCACGATTTATGCGTTATCATCGCATCGGCTGTGTGAAGGACACACATTCGAATAAGTATTTCTCTTTGACTACGATCGTTTACATTCAAATGAGTTTGCTTTGTTAGCGAGTGGAATTTTTTACAGCTGATTTTAAAAAAAAAAAATTCAACAATCAGTTGAGATTGTTGACCTTTTTGTATAAATAAAAAATTTCACGATATTTTTATTTTGGACCAGATTTTGTATATAAAAAGAACAAATCGACGATAAAATGTGGTAAATTTGAAAAAAAAGAGCAAAAATAAAAAAAAACAGCCAGCAAAAAATCGAAGTAAAAAAAATGAACGAAGAATTGAACATGGGCACACAAATTCGTTTAAATTAGTCAATGTGCATGAGGTTTAGTGAATTCAATATACGCGTATATAATTTCATGCTGGTCAATAGAACGACGGCGGTCGCAGAATGTGCGACATACTAGACAGACAAACGCTTCGCATGCAAACGAGTACGCGCGGAGCGAGGAAAATACGATAGTGAAAAAACGCTCGGTGGCGGTGACGACGACGGGAGTATGTGTGCTTGGTCATGAATGTGAGCCGATGCCATTGGCGAGTGCTGAAGCGGTCGGCGTCATCGGCTTAACCACCGAGATTACCCTGGTTTGCTTGTGTCGCGCTGCACAGAACGGCGGTTCCCACACATGTGAGCGTTGTTGCGCGACGGCAAATATATTCACATATTCGGCACTAGCGTAGAATATTAAAATATGCAGAAGTTGACTTTGTTATGGCGGCTTCCACTAACGAACTTATGCGACACATATATACAGATGTTACTGCTGCTGCTGCTCGTTTTGCTTTTTCGCGTTGCTGTTTTTTTTTTCATTCTCAACTCGTCTCTTCATCGCGCTTCGTTTCTCTTCTGTTCTGTTCTCTCTGTTTGTGGGAATATGGCTATGTACAAGTACACGGGGCGACTAAAACTCTCTCTCTCTCTCCCTTTCTGTCGTTCTCGCGCGCCCGCTCGTTCGCGGTTTTCGGTGTGCACTTTAAATGGCGACAAACAGCGAGCAATCGATATAAACATAGTTCAAATAGTGGTAAGCTAAAGACTCAACCGTTTCTGTTTGGCTTTGTTGCTGCTTTTTTCTCTTCTCTTCATTCGCTCTATCTCGCTCGTCTCATCATTGTCGCACTGATGTCGGCGATTCGCGGGCACATGAAAAAAGGCCGACATTAGGAAAAAAATACATAGACAACACATACATAGTCACATGCACAAGCCAAACCGAACCGAACCGAGCTGTACATATTCACGTATTTGCACAGTCATACTCATCAATAATCCAATATAATCAATTGGTCATAGAAGATGAATCCAAAAGCAAACGACGACGACGGCATAAAAAACGAACCGCTTTTTTTTTTCTTTTTTCGATTGCTTCTTGGTCGCCGTTTTTTTAATAATGTCATGCTGTGTGTATTTGCAATGTGTGTGTGTTTTGTTTTGTTTTTTTTTTTTATTTCTTCTGTTGTTCCTTCTTCGTTCCGTTCTCTTGTGTGTTGTTTTGTTTTTTTTTTCTCTATTTTTGCGTGTTGTCGCGCGATTTTACTCTGTTCGCTTGCCAATATTATGCGTTTTTTTGGACGACGTCGTCGTCGTCTATTCCTCAAACTAGTCAAAGTTTGGCGAATCGTTTTGAATGGCAATTTATAATGATTCCCAATGAATACACGTCTATATTCGTCGTGTTTTCGATGTTCGTCTAGTTTGAGTAATTATCGAGCCAAAACACACACACCAGACGAGAACGGTTTAATAACACAAAATCAAAATGACCATTCGAATGGGCAAGCGGAATAATGAAACGTAATTCTGTTTTCAAATGAAGTGCCTCTGAGAAAATTTTTCAGTAAAAAAGCCCCACAAAAATATTGTCTGATAAAAATTTGTATGAAAATCTTATTCAGACAATATTTTTGTGGGGCTTTTTTACTGAAAATTTTTCTCAGAGGCACTTCATTTAAAAACAGAATTACGTTTCATTATTCCGCTTGCCCATTCATTCCAACTTGATTATGGCCAAAATGATTTCGGAATTTCGAGAAAATACAAGTCTCATTTGCAATAATCATAATTTATTCATTCCGTCCGTCAGTTTTTGAATAAGCGCGTATGGGTGCCCCCGTATCCATTCAACAACATACATCATTCCAATTTAGCGAAAATCTATCGAAATAGAAACAAACATTAAATTGCTTTTGCTTTGCGGTTTGCAGCTCAAAATTATATTAAATTGATGGGTAAAATAGATTTCAAAATTTATTGATTTTGGACAATGGCATTTCTAGAAATGATTGGTTTCGACGAGGCAGCAAAACAAAAGAAGAACGCCAATTTCACGCGCGTCCTATTTACATGGATATTTTTGAATTTACATTTTCCAATTCGATTTCTTTTCTCTGGTTTTGGATAAAAAAAAATTTGCTCTCATTTCTTTGCGTTTTTCGTTGCTTGTAAGTTGAACAGAACGATGAACAGGTCATGTAGAGCAGACGAGCTAATAGAATTTTACACATACATTTGTCCGGTCTCCTCGCGTTTATTGTATCAATTGAGAGGCACTCGCGCGCGTTTCAGTGAAATGTGAAACGTTTCGGGACAACGACGACTCGAAATATAATGTGTGTGCGTTGGTGTGGCGCACACAAATTGAAGAAGGTTGTCTACGTCTATTTGAAAATGCTAACGACAATCGCATAATTCGGATTTTGCTTTTGTTGTCGGTTTTGTGTATCTCTCTCTCTCTCTCTCTCTCTCGAGCGACTTGGTGTCTCTTTGCCAAAGTCGTGTTCGCCAAGCTCCGACTTTTGGCTCTCTCGCCACCTCTCTCTCTCTCTCTCTCTCTCTCTCTCTCTCTCTCTCTCATTCCTTCTCTATTGCTCGGTAAATATCTTGTGCCGGTTGCTATACATACACCAATGTTCACTTTGTACAATGCATGTAGCACTGTGTAGTCTCACTCAATAAGCAAAGTCAGCGGTTGAGAATGTTTTCGAGAAGCGACGCAAAGAGAAAACTTTTTAAGCAAATAGAATCGTCTACATTGGCGCTATTATCGAGCCCATGCCACAGTGAATTTTGCATTCAATTCAGAGCCGTATCCAGAGTGGTGCGGAGTATGCTCAGCATGCCCAAAAATTGCCTGAGCATGCCCAAAGCATGCTCGACTCAGAAAGAAATTGTATTATTCTACAATTTATATGCAAAATTCAAATGAAATTCGCTCAGCTATCAATAATAACAACAACTAGTCGATTATTATAATTTCAAGAGCAAGAAGCAAGCTATATCCAAAATGCAATGTACAATATATCGTTCACTCACTATTGTTTAGTCTCATGCCATTTGGATTGTTCACACAATGTACTGTGGCTTATCTTCCATGTATTTACATAATCGCAATATTGTCGCGTCAGCAGATTTGCGATCAACAGTTCAATCAGCTGATAAACAAACTGCTTAAAAAATTTCAAAGCATTCTGTGTTTGCAATTCAATGCATTATGTCAACTGTTTTAACGGTATATGACTAAATGAAAACAATCGCTTGCTCATGATTAATCATAATCGATCGGCGTTCTGGCTGCTGCCGAAAATTGAGCGAACTTCATTTGAGTTTCAATTGTTGAATTGCAAACATTGTGTTCGAAATGAATAAAAAATTAAAACAAGAGACTATTGTTGGTCCCTTTCAGAGAAATGGTATGGAGGACTTAAATTGTAGTGATTCTAATTCCATAAGTTTTTGCTAATTTTTTAGATTTTTCTTCCACACATTTAGTATTACCAATGCATTGGTAATTCCTTATGGAGATTTTTGTTTTGTTTATTCATCGTTGTTTGTAAAAAAATCTGCCGATCTTTTGCATTGTCTCTATGTATTTCTTATGGACTATGTACAGTGCAATGCGTTGATAAAGACAGACTTGTTGACAAATAACGGTAAATAAACAAAACAACCTCCATAAGGAAATGTATTGGCAATGCTAAATGTATGGAACAAAAAACTTTCAGTCTCTCTAATTTCTGCTAATTTTGCTATTTTTGAACGAAATATCACTATTTTTTTAATCGTGTCTGTCCCCTAGAATATATTATTAATAGCAATAGCCGCCGTTGAATCCGCTTCGACTTCAAGTGCTTCAGCATCACGAACTAACGCTCCAGAAATAGCTTCAAACAGTGATCAACCAGTCTCTGATAATGCAAGTGAACGAGATAAAGTGGCGAATATCGATTTGGAAACAAGTGCGCGCAAACCGTCCGAAATAAGTAAATATTTCGATTCCGAAGACTATCACAATATTTAAATGATTACGAAGTTTCGGGTTTGAGCACCAAAGATGAGCCGCGAAAAGAGGTAGAAAATGCATTCAATCAAACTATTCAGAAAATTCTTTCTGAAATGGAACGATGTTTTCAAGAAAATAATGAAATATTGTTAGCATTGAGCACAGCATATGAAATGGATTTGAACAAAATAAAGCCACTTTTATTCCTTAGTGTAAATTCGCCTGATGAGAGCAGCATCAACGTAGCCAAACAATATTTACAGAGAGAGGAAGCAAAGTCAAAACAAAATGATCCAGACTATAAATTTAATGTCTTAGAAGAATTATATAAAATTCGTATCGCGATTCCCGATGTTTATGATTTTTTCTGCATGGTCGAAACGTTTGGATCGAGCACAGCTATAAGTGAGTCATCTTTTTCGTGTTTGTCGCGAATAGAAACAATGAAACGTATGTCAATGAGTGAGCAACGAATGTGCGATCTTTCATTTTTGGCCTTTGAAAATAAATATTTACACGCATTTCCGAATGAACGTATTCTTAAGTATTTTTTTGATGAAAAGCAACGTAAAATTAATATTCTTTAAAAAAACATAATAATCGTAACAACCATTGTTCGCATTTTATTCAATAAATATTTTTATCTGGAAATATGGTTTTGTTAAAGTTTATCTGGAAATTTTTTTTTTTTTTTGGATGCTCAGCATGCCCAAGCATTACGTTCTGGTTACGGCTCTGATTCAATTTCGGTTTTTCCTCATGTTGCCCATTGCTGACTATAGTTATTGTGTTGTGACGAGAACGCTATCGAAATCGCAAGTATCTCTGTACACCAACACTCATACTCACATCATTGTGTAGTGTTGTTGTTTCCATCAGTTTTTTTCCTTCTCCATGCCCGTTTAATAAAACAAAAAGCTAACGAGCAAAAAAAATGTGGGCACAAAAAAGAAAGGAAAAAATATCGAATCGCTAAATATTATAATAATAATACTATCCAGTTCTAACATTCAAACCATGCCTAAATTCATACTGCACACATATATATACCGCAAAAAATGCCATACAGCAAGTGTACAACACGGTACAACCAGAATTTTCTGGGTTTGATTGCTGCTGTCGTCGTCGTCGTCGCCGTTTTTTCCTTTCTCCTTTTTTTCTGTAGGATATTCCGTGTGAGTTGTGTGTGTGTGTTTTTTGGCGCTTTTTGTTGCTATTTTCTTTACGTATGCGCGCACTTTATGTATCGAGACCGCTTTAAATAGAGCCACCATGCACTCTTTGTACGTTATACAAGTACATGACTTTGTCGGGTCGACAGAGAGAGAGATATGTAAGGAAGGCTACATACCATGTTGTTTTTTTGGATGATGTTTTGTTGTTGTTGCTGCTTCTGCTGCTGTTGTTGGAGCCCCTCAGTAAATTCAATGCCCAAAAATATATACGGTGCGCCTATCATTACATTGCCTCTCAATTGATGGTAAGAAGCACCGAAATAAAATGGATTCGCCGTAATATGTGAGCCGATCCACAGAATAATAAGTATCATCGTATAGACAAATATTTGTGATGTTTAGACTGCGAAATGAAGAAAAAAGAGAGGAGAAGATGAAGACGAGGAGAGAGAACGAGAAAACGAGAATTCGATGGGCCAAGAACACACTGGCCACAAGAAATTGAATTAGATGACATTCAAAACCGCACACATGCTTCTCCAGCCCCAAGTCTCAGATTCATTCTCATCCAACTCGCTTTGAGACTTAGAACGAAACAATTTGCTTAGATGAAAATTATTCCGCACTTTTAAGAGTTTGATACTGGAACAAAACGGATCCAGTGGTTTCTGCTGAGGTTTCTTTAATGGCTTCGCATATATTTTCTTCTGTGCCAAGAGGCGAATGTGTGTTATGTGTATGGTGGTCTTATCGAATAAGTTAGGGCATTGGCAACCACAGTCACAACAAGAAAAACGACTCACATACAAGAAAGTACCAAAACAAATTAACCACCAATTTCGTTAATTAAACGCGGTTATTCGAAACGAAATTGCAAATGCAAAGTACTCGACCGAAATTTTGTAGTCGAAAAAAAGATTCATCATTCAAACGTCACTCCAATGCCCAGAATATTTTCAAACACAATTTGTTGCTAACGCTTTTTCAATTCGATTTTATAGCGTCATTTCTTCTTGTCAGATGTTCCATCTATTTTATATGCTTTCGAATTGAATTCCTGGAATAACGTCTACGATTTTACATTTGCACATTTCACCTGAAAAATGCATGTTCAGGCATTTACACGTCGATTTCTAGTATATCGATCGATTAGTCGTTATACCATCTTTTTTATTTTTTCTAGAACGGACCAAAATTTTAACATTTTTATTTGTATTTTGAAATTCATTTTTTTCGAGTTGCATCAAGTTGGTGTATGGGCTGTTTCTCCAATTAAACTTGATGCAAATTGTCAGCTGAGTAACAAACACATTAGACGAGACTCAAACCACATGGCTAAAGTTCTTGTGTGAACTTGAACTTCCCGGTGTGCAAGTTAGAGTTGTGCAAGCAAATCAAATTTTTGCTTTTCGAAACACTTACGTTGGATTTAATTTGAAAAATTGATTTAATTTGCTCGATGGTAAAATCAAATAAAAAATTGTTCCATTTTCAAATGCCGTCAATAATTTTCTTTTTCTTTTCAAAAGTCACAAGCCGGCAACTCCCAAATCAATTCAAATTCTCTCACTTTTTAGTATTTCCCGATGCCATTTGCACTTGCAGCGCCACTACTAGCAAACATCACAACTGTTTGATTCATCATTGTTTTGAATGGTTGTCAACCGAAGAACTGTTTTAGCGCGTCTTCGTCAGATGCGTGTGTGTTTTGCTTTGTTTGGAGGGAGGGCCAACAAAAACATTTTTTTTCTTCCGCATTTTCGGCAAATTTTTTCGTAACTGAAAATTAAAATGGATTCCGAAGATACTGTGATAACGTGTGCCGTGAGCTTGGATTGGTTGAATGCACAAGGGATAAGTGTTCGGAAAATTACCCACAAATTGGCCACATTGCGTCTCATTCGAAGCGATACACGTGAACTCTTTGTTGAAGTGAGCACCGAAAAGGGACCGACCACCGCACGTTTGCTGCTCAAAGACATTCTGGTGCACAAAAAGTTCATGAGCGAAGGTAAAGCGAGCATCAAATTCAATCGGGACAAATGTATGCTGTACGCATCCAATGCACCACCGGGTTTGTTGATGAATTTTCTACGAACATTGTTCATTAAAATGACTTCAGCAAATGGAGCGAATGGAAATGGAACGGGCAAAGTGCAAGATGTTCGAACTCGAATGCTTAGTGAAAATCCATGCAAATTCGATGATATCAGCCCAGTGACGAATTTGGAATTGGCTAGAGCCAAAAAATTTGCCGGTCTATCGAGAGCAACACCAACCACACCATCACCGCCATCGAAGAAACGTAAATTTGACCAAGTTGGAAGCGATGCAAAAGGTGAATCAAACGCGAAGGGAAATTTGATGAAAAAAGCCAATGTTGAACAACCGATTGAAGTTGAACCACAAATTCGATTGAATGACGAACAAAATGAGGTGCTCAGAGCCTGCATTAATGGGAAAAATGTCTTCTTCACTGGAAGTGCCGGAACGGGCAAAAGTTTTCTTTTGAAGAAAATTATCTCGGTTTTGCCACCCGATGGTACGATGATTATTCTTTGGAATTTCGCATGAACATATAAAACTAATGGGAAATGCATTGTTTCTAGGTACCGTTGCTACAGCATCGACTGGTGTTGCTGCTTGCTTGATTGGTATGTGCAACAATACACAGTAGCAATGTAACGCTATTTGCTGACATGAGTGTTTTGTTGTTGTTTTGGTTTACAGGCGGTGTAACGTTACATTCATTCTGCGGAATTGGAGCCGGTGACGCTGGTTTGCAACGGTGCATCGACTTAGCCACTCGTCCGGCATCAGCACAAGCATGGCGCAAGTGCAAACGGCTTATTATTGACGAAATATCCATGGTGGATGGTGAATATTTTGAGGTTAGTGAGAATTTTCTTGAATTCTTTGAAAAAGTTTTTTTTTTCTTCTTCAAAAGAATTTTTTTCTTCGCTTGAATGAAAACCAAAATAGTTGACGTCCATTTTTTTTCGATCAAAATTTGAACACGAGCACATTTTTTGATGTTAAGTTTTTTAGCGATCGTTGATTTCAATTTTTCGTCGCATTAAAAACATTCCGGTCTACTTTTCAGAAAATCGAGGCAGTTGCCCGAAACGTTCGACGAAATGACAAGCCATTTGGTGGTATCCAATTGATTTTGTGTGGTGATTTTCTGCAATTGCCGCCGGTCATCAAAACTGCGTATGCATCGCAACAATCTCAGTCCAAGCGTTTCTGTTTCCAAACCGAAACTTGGCTCAAAGTGATTTCGGTTTCCTACGAACTGAAACAAGTTCATCGGCAAAAAGACAGCGAATTTATTCGAATTTTGAATTTCCTTCGTGTGGGTCACGTAAATGACGAAATAGCCAAGCGCTTGATGGCCACCTCAAAGCAAAAGATCGAAAGTAATGGCGTTTTGGCAACTCAGTTGTGCTCGCACACAAATGACTCGAATTTGATCAACGAATCCAAATTGTCCAATCTCAAAACGGAGGAACGGGTCTTTGAAGCTCAAGACAGTGATTCATCGTATACAAAGCAGCTAGATAGTCAAGTGATGGCACCGTCACGATTGACGCTAAAAATTGGTGCTCAAGTGATGCTCTTGAAAAATATCAACGTCTCCGAAGGTTTGGTCAATGGGGCTCGCGGTGTGGTCAGTGGATTCACTACCAACGGTGGGCTGCCAATTATCAAATTGAAGAATAACAAGCAATACACGGCAAAGCCGGAGAAATGGATCATCAAAACACCAGGTTTGTATACCTTTTAGAACGGAATTATTGTCTCATTTTTTACTTTTTCTTCCCTTTCTTTTCCTATTTGGAAGAAGCTATTTCAATTTTTTTTCATTCGAAATTCTTGAAAACAAACAACTCGTTGAGCAAATGATTTTGAAATATGATCTAATTTTTACCCATTTTTCTCTATTTCTAGCTGGAACATTGATAACACGAAAGCAAATTCCGTTGAAGCTCGCTTGGGCGTTTTCAATTCACAAATCACAAGGACTGACACTAGATTGTGTTGAGATGTCTCTGTCAAAAGTATTCGAAGCTGGTCAAGCGTACGTGGCACTGTCGCGAGCACAAAGTTTGGATAGCATTCGAATTTTGGACTTCGACATGAAGCAAGTATGGGCTGACCCGGATGTGTTGCGCTTCTACAAAATGTTCCGTCGACAGCTACATGATCAAACATTGATTCCTCTCGGAGGGCGATCAAGAAGCGCAAACGATGTCAAGGCTAAATCCACTTTAGCTAAGCTCAAGAAGAGTCTTATGGATCAACCTCTTGTAAATATTTGCTAAAAAGAGAGGCTCTCATCAACATATTCTGTATTACCATTTCATTCATTAGATAGAATTTTTGAATTTTCGCTCAGATTTGTATTTATAGAAAAAAGTAGCCGAATTTTAATAGAAAATATTTATAAATAATTTGTAGAAAAATGCAAAGAAAATCTTAATTATGATTGACCTCAGAAACGACTGAATAAAGAATTCATATCTTTTCAATAAGTGACTAAAAACAACGAAAATTTCCATTTTTTTTCATCATTTTATTTATCAGATTTGCTTAATTTTACCAAAATATTGGATCTACTAGTATTCTTGTATTTCATCGGTAACACCATTTGCTGGCGGTGAGCAAAATGGGAAATTCGACCAGATTTTCAGTTGTCTGAGTCAGCTGATTCAACTGCAAGGTCTTTTCGGCCGCTACCAATCTTACCGTGCCGACGTTCCCAGATAAGTCTATGCTTTTGTTTCATAAAGGCAGCTACAGCTGTTCCGTAAAATCCTAAATCACCGTCTGTGAAACGAGAATTGATGGAATTAGCAGATGAAATGATCAATCTCTTTGGAAAAAAACACTTCGTTTCAAAGTGAATTGGCTTCGAATCGGAGTTTTCCATCTTTTTCAACATTTTAAACCCCCATTTTTAATTGAACTCACATTTGGAAAACCAATTGGCTTCGGCTCTTTGATAGTATTCCCAGAGTGGTGTGCATTTTTCGACATGATCTGGTGTTTCATAGGCAACACAATCTTCGAAGCGTTGACGTAAAATGCTCAAAATTTCATTGTCGACTAATTTATCGCGTCTGAATTGCATATTGGCTTCATGATAACAGCATGGATCGTCCATGTAGCATTGATCAATCGTTGGTACACGACGGAATTTCTGATGATACCATGGATATTGTTTTTGGTTTGGTGTAACAACCGTTTCTATAAAATTGGAATACAAACAAAAAGTGTGGTTAGGTAATATGCGTAGCTCGTATTATGTAATTTGCACTGACGTACAATGAAAAGAAGATTTGGACCAATTTTACAATGGATTCAAAGTTAAATCTCAATGGTAATGCTTAGACCAAACCTTTTTCGAAGACGATGAATCGAATGACACGGAAAATAATTCAAAATACGGAAAATATATCACGATAATACCTCTGAACCAAACAACAGGACCCTCCAATACATTGCATGCACGATTTACCATTCGCTCGATAACGTTACGGGCTGGCGCTTCCTCCGGCATTTTCAATTAATTTCCTTTTTTCGTCCAATGCCAACAATAAAATACAAGAAAAACAAAACTTTCGAATGCAAACCCGAAAGGAAAAGAAACTTTTGCGTTTTGCCTACAATGTTTTCGTTCGGAGTGATGGAAAAAATTATGTCAAATGTCAAAATTATCAGCTGTCACGTAGCTCGTTCAATTCCTGTACTTTGTATTTTTTCCGTCGCTGGGGAAATTGGCGCTGTATTTTGATTTACTCCCAGAGAGAAACAACGTTTCTTATTTGAACGGAGAGATTTTTTTCTCTTCACACATGTGCGAAGTAATTGTGTCAAATTTCGGTGCAGAGACATTCCTAAAGAACAGTTTCTTCTGCGAATGAAAATGGTGAATAAAACAGAAATCGAATTTAAAATGATTTCAAAAATTGCAGATGAGGAACTTTATCGAATCAGCATGTTTATTACAAATTGTTTGTTTGTTGACATTCGTTTGGGTTGATGATGCAGTGTAGTTTTTGCTATGGCCATCTTAAATGATGGTTTATGTTATATCAGTCCATAATGTACGATTCGTTTCTTCATGATTCTTTTCATTCAGAAATGCACTACTTTTGTTTGTATCAGCCTCAATTCAAGCGAAATTTCTATGATATTATTTATGTGCACCATAAACACCTTAGCAAAAAACGACATCAACAATTAAATTAGATTTTGAAATACTTTTCAATGGAGTTTTTTAAAGATTCAAAATATGTAGATCAAAAAGATTTTTCGTGAGTAAATTTGTACAAGCCAAAAATGATTTTTAGTCTATGAAATATGCATATATTTTTCGACAAAAATTGATCATCAAAATAGAAAAAAAAACTTCTATTCGAAGCTCAACACAAGCGTCAAACTCATGTTGAATCAAAATAAAGCCTTATATCTTCTATCAACTATTTGCGCATTAAAGCCTTTCTTGTGTTATTAAAATAGCGATTATGTTTTTATACGTCGAAGGATCGACAGGTTGTTATCAATTTGACGACGGTTAGGATTTGGGCTCTTTGCAGGTTGGACGCATTCGTTCATCTGTTCGGTGCAAGATCAAGGTTTACACGAAAAAAAATTTGAATGTCGCACTTTGATTGACAAGCAATGACGTGTCAACCGATTAATGCTATCAGATCCATCCTTAAGCTAAATTATCTATCTCAATTTCATGTCGATAATTTAAAGTATACTTAATTTCTATTGCGATTCGGGTCTCGATCATCAATGAAACAACATTCAATTGAGCCAACTGAAAACCAAGAAGAAATCTAAAATTAAAAAAAAAATCAAATCACTCAAGAAACCGAAGACTGAAATATTAAAAAAGAAACAAAGAAAAAGACTGAAATATAAAGAAAAAATCTAGACAAAAGTGTTCAAACGATAAAAAATCGAACTGAAATCATATAATTTTCTCAAGTTATTTTCAATTTATTCAATTTTTTTTTAAATTTAACAGATTTGTTCTTAGAACAAAAAACAAAACACAAAAAAAAACACCAAAATAAAGTTGGATGTTAAACGATAAGAAAGCGTTTTTTTTTTCTTTCTCTTTTTCATTTTTGGTAGATTTAATATCTTTTCTACTGATACAACTTAAACAATACAATTTAAATGCTAATGAATTTCCAAATGGTTTTGTTTTTGTTTCCTTTTTTTCGTTGAGAATGATTGGATAAATATCAAGGGAATTTCGAACGAAACTCGAATTTAGCAGTCTGATGAAATTGTTCTAATGAATTCGTACAGTTAAACGGCATTTTTCTAGGTTTTTTTTTGTTTTCTAAACCGCAATATATCTGGGATTGCTTTGAATAACATAATCACAGCGGTTTCAAAGAATTTGTTTTTTCTCAAGTTTCTTTCTGTAAATGCGCCTTAAAACTATTACCGCTGTTTCAAGTGAACGAGACACAGGGTAAAACAATGTTTTTGTATGGATAGATACTTGTTGCTAAAATCTAGGATTTTCAGTTTCGCAAATGAGGTGTTGAGATGAAATTGTATGCTTTGCAATTGAAAGCATGGTGTTTAAAGGTCCATATCAAATTGTTGGTCATCGCATGACTTATGCGTTGGTGGGCTTCGGCTGATCGAGCTTGGATACGTTGGTGGGCTTCGACTGATCGCGCTTGGATATCTATTGGTGTTGCTGTTGCCGCTGAGCTTTGACATCGGCACATTTTTGTTGCCACGCACCAAACAGCTTGGCACCGATGGTGGAGTACGAGCCAATGGCGAATTTTTGAGATTCATCAAGAAAGCACGTTCGTAAATGATACGAGTACCTGTGCAGAAAAAAAAGAGGAACAAAAATTATTAGACTTTGCGTTAAAAATGGTTACGAAATGAAAATGTTGGTATGATTAAGGCAGGCGATCTGACAAAAAGCTTACTAAATAGGACCGATGCGATAAATAATCTATCAGTCTAATTGATAAGCGAAAAGTACACCAACAACATGTGATCTCTATTTGAACAACACAAAATTTTCGCGTAACACGAAAACACAAATAGGAATGATTGCAAAACACTAGCTAACCACAATTTATTTCCTTTTTTCATGCGTCTCAATATGTTCCGTTCATGTGAATGTATTTGTGCATGTGTATATGCAATATATATCTGAGTGAGAGCGCATTCAGGTTCAAGTTATACATAAATTTTGTTTTTTTTTTTTGAAATTGAGTTGTATTGGATTTGATCATCTGTTACGTAGTTCATCGAACTGAACGAGTGAGCGCATTTAGAATCGGACGACCAAAACGACATCAAATGGCGCAAAATGTTCGCCAACCCACACGTTTGTTTACGTCTCTCGTCAAAACGAGCGTTAACTTCATTATCATAATATACAACTTTATTTGCTGTTGTTTTTCGATCATCGAAACGAATGACGAATCATGGTGAACGTGCTTAAAGTCTCCTTCAATAATAAATTGTAAATCAAACAAAAATATTTTTTTGTCAGCACTCGAGACAAATTGATGATAGACAAATGGTTGAAAATCTAATGATAGTCAAATCCTGTGCAGCTTTTCGTCGAATTACTGCGATGACGTGCTAAACGAGTCGCTTTCTAATTTTATCCAATGCAATTTTCGGGTTTTCTTTTTCAACGAAACATTTTTCGTTCCTCGCTTGAGTGCCAAATCATCATCATTCAAATGGATGCCAAAACAACATTTTCTTGGTAATTGTATGAATGTTTGATTCAAAGAACGTTTTTCTCGTGAAATCGGAATTCAAGCCATCGAAATTGAATACAGAAGAGATTTAAAAAGAAATATATTCTAAGAAAGCATTTGGATTCATCTACTTGATTGTGGATGAAATTCGAGGAGAAAGAAGAATAAATGAAAAATTTCAACTTTTACCAAAAAAAAAACTAATGGGCAAAACACAAATTTTGTAGAAAACCCAAAGAAATAAACAAAAAACAAGTTTAACGGAAAAAAACGTTCGGGAGGAAATCTTAGAAGCCGGGTGCTTGACAGTTTCGAGAATATGGTTAAAAAAAAATAGTGTGTAGAAAAAAAAACAGCTGATTTTGGCCGCTGATACCATAAAATTCCCCTGAATGTTAACATTTAATCAGGTATTGTTGATGTTGCTGCTATTCACTCACACCCGCTCTGGATATACACAGACGAGCACGCACGTATAACATCCACGTTGCCCCACATTCGGAATTGCGCATTTAAAAATAACAGAAAGGAGAATGGAAACTTGGCACACACGCTCTTTCCAACACGAGCAACCAAATCTCAATTCCAAAAGCACTTCATTTGTTCTATCCACAAAAACAACAACAACAACAACATTGCTAGGTTTGTTGGTGCGTATTTGCTGGGAAGAAAAAAGAGTTTCTTTTAAAACATACTTTTTTTGTATCAGAGCAACACACTATATTCTCAATTCATCCACATTCGCGTGTTTAATGCGCGATGGTCTTTTTTTTCATTTGCAAAAAAAAAATTTACAACACGAGAATACTTTTCATTTCATTTCGCACCGATTTATTCGCCGAGCAATGGATTAATTTACGACTTGGTCACTACTACGTATGATGCGTATGTTGGAACGAGACTCAAATACGGGACACCGCATAATGTGAAACACGCGCCGAGCATATATTCGACATTAGATTCTCTCGCATCGAACAAGTACGCATTTAAATTGATTGACGTTTCGAATTACTTGATGCTAATTTTGAAACGCATGGAACAGCACAGAAATAGTCGGCGCGTTTTATTTCTTTTTCTTTTTGATGTACATTTGGAAAACGATTTCATTCACGTGTCTATATTTTTCTCCTAATTTACGTACTTAATGCGTTGCGACGTAAATAAACATCATGAGGGTAAGTGCGATTGTAAATCATGCAATTTACGACCGGCACTAATACCATTCACAAGGGTCAACAGGTCATTAAGTTGCGGTAATATAAAAAAATTAATAAATTGCCAGATCGATTGCCTCAATCATCAATACCGAATTTTTATTTTTTCATCGAGGGAATTTTTTTTTTTAGGATCATCGTCGATGAAATATTTGTTTTACGATGATAAAATTGATTTGTGTCGTGATTGTTGAGAAATTTACCTCCTGGAGTAGTTGAGTACAAGGTGCCACCGGGTGTTGATGAGTAGACATCGGGCAGTTGGTTTGGATCGTGGATCAAGACTTTCTTCGATGGAATCGATTGAGCGTGTGATGCGCACAAATTGCGGGCCATTGGTGATGCAGACATTTTGCTTCCTTTTTTTAAAAAATAACTTTTGACTTGAATTTATCGGAGATTATTTGCTTTTAATCGTTTATCGACGATTTAAGTGTAACGATTGCTTTAAATCGGGTTAAAAACCACTTTTATTCAAAATTCGAAATTGCACTTGACAAAAAAATTCTCTTTCTATTTTTGAGCTGTTGAAAAATTATTTCGTTTAATTCACACGATAGATTTTATCCGTTGGATAGCGCGCGAGCGACAAAATAAATCACAAAAATTTGTGCAGATTAAAAAGAAGAATTCAATTTGATTCTAAGTTGTGAGAGACTATTGTCGCCTAACTTTGCTGCTATAATGTGGAGCTCCTTCCAAACGAGTGTTTGAACGCAAACTAAACTTCCGAGTAGGTGATGTACGAGCATTTAAAGTGAGCGCCGCATCAATGTGTTTGTTTTTTTTTTGTTCTCGTTCGCTCACTCCATCCACAACAAACACCACAACGAAGCGTGTACACATACTGTAATGCGCACACACAGAGAAGAGAAATTATCACATCATGAGTATGCGACAGAACAACAACACTCACTCATGTGGCAACGAATTCGATATAGCCAGAATGTAAACATGCTCACGCTCACAACGTGCTGTGTTGTTTTCGTAATTTGTTTTTTTTCTTTCTTCTTTCCTCACTTATTCAGTTTTTTTTTTCGACTTTCATTTCAAGCATTCTATGAATATTGACTATCTAACGTTGAACTTTCTGCGCATAAAAATGTATCTTGGTTTTGAAGCAATTCTTGTTTTTTCTGTTTTTATTCCACATATTAGCACAGTTTCAATGTTTTCGTGTGTGTGTGTATGTGTGTGTATGAGTGTATGGTGAGTGTGTGGTGGACTGCAGCTGAAGTGTGGTTTTGTTGGGAGACAGGAACCTTTATTTTTCTTGTCATTCATGAGTAAACAGAATGTGTGCTTTCTGCGAGTGAGAATAAAACGAATATCTAGTTCAATCAAATAAAATGTACCGGCATACCGAAGTATATGCTATATCGCTCTCGCTGTTCGTTATATACTTGAATTGATACGAATGCTGTCGTGCCGAATGCTGCGTAGTCAAATCACGTCCGCTGTGTAATCAGCCTCATATATGCATAATCATATATACTATATACACACATGTCACTGTATAGATATTCATTTTTTTCTTCCTTTCGCTATACGATATGGCACCACACTTTGTCCTTCCACACGTACAACAACAACAGCAACAAAGAAAAAGAGTTGAATTTCTTTATTTATTTTTTTCATTTCACATGTGCTTCGACTCTTTCTCATTCGGAGTCTCACATCGATTCGTTGGACTATGAATTCTTTTTCACTCAATTTGCATACAAATTGATCAATTAAATTCCATTTTCTGTTCCGTATTTGTTCTCGTTAGTACTTCTTCTATGTCTATTTTTCGATCGCATGAATAACAAAGAAGGTATTCCATTATTGTACTACCGCCGTCGATTTCGCTACCAAAAATAGCCTAAAGCTTATTTTCGTGTAAATGAAACGCTAACCAATTCAATCCAATTGCTTCGCACTCGATTGAAGTGTATTGAATGTAATTCAGTTATTCTAACCATTACAATACACACACGTTGACACGTTGTATATCCATACGGTTCGCACGATATCAAATCAACTGCGTAGTTAATAAAAATGTTGACCATTTTTTTTGTCTCAATCTCGCGTTGCTCTCCTTTTTTCATTCACATTGCACACCAATGGCGTTGACTTATCGCCCATTCACACTGTTGCCTCAGAGTGAACGAACAGAAAAAAACATCGCATATATGAACCATTGCGACAAACAAATTACCTCAGAATATTTTAGTTTTAAAGTGCAACATAAAGTTTTTACAACATATGGAGTTGTTGTTGTAAACTCTATATAAAATTTCATATTGCACTTTGAAACTAAAACATTCTGAGGGAATTTGTTTGTCGCAACGGTTCATATATCCATATCACGATATATATATACTAGTACCACATGTATATCATGCATGATATATACATATTTGTAATCATTTGTTTAGTTAAGGCAGCGAAGCACATAAGGCTTGGATAAGTTCATGCTTGCATTTCATGATCATTCAATAAAAGACGGAATGCATATAAACGTGTACATTGTTTGGAGCTTCGGTGGCGAAGCCTTCGTTTATATGCGAAATACGGCTGTGTGCAAAAACAAATCACATAAAAGTCGGTATTTGGATAAACAATTATTGCAACGAATGTAGCATTGAATTGAGAAATGAGCTACGGCCCCATATGCAAAGTCCAACACTGCACCACAAAAAACTGACTCGGAAACTCAGTGGAAGTCACTGATCCGATATATTCATTTACTCAACAAATTATACACGCTGGCTACTTGCTCGTTTTTTCACTTTCAATTCAATTTGAACGCGCAAGCACGAAGAAATCGGTTTGCATTTAAATATGTTCAATGAAATTTTCCATCCAGCTGATTAAACCCATAACTACTTTTATTTGCATTTTAAATCTATTGTCACACAAAGGAAGAATTTCTGTCTTTCATTTCTTGGATTCGTGGTGAATTGCTAAGTATGGACCAACGGCAGAAAAAATGGGGTGACGGATCAGTTTGGACGCTTCAGAGGAAAAACCAAGCGTGGCTGCTTGTCAATTCATTGATATGCATCAGCCAGAAATAAATTGTTCTAAACAAATGAAAGCAAAACCATTTGTCTAGCACAGAGTTGGGCGAGTGACAACAAAACGAGATCAAATCATAACAAAATAAGAGTTGTTTGCCGCAGATGCGATAAGTAGAAATAATAAAAGTTGTTTACATCCAAAGTGCTAAGTATGCCCATCTCAGCTAGAACCGGCTGTAGCCAATTGCCGTGTGTGCCAGACACACATTCCGCACAACGATCGGTCCCAGCAACAATGTATTTTATTGAAAAGTGAAACCACATCATCGCATATGAAATTTGAATTGTACACGAGCAAATATTTGATCAAAAACAAAAAACGCGATTCTTGGGCAAGCACTTACATTTATGCATGATTCTTCTTTTTTTGCTATTAGAATTGAAAACTTTTGATCGCGGTATGTTTTATTTATTGAATTAATTTGCATATTCGATTATTCGCTGGGCGCGAAGACGTTTAAATCGACAAATTATGACACAAGATGTGTAAATCGAGTGCGCGAGCGCAAGCGCTCGTCTAATCAATCTGAACATTAGATTCAGTTGACCATATCGACGGATTATCAATAATAATTAATGAATTCCAATCACTTCTTATACAATCCATGTGCCAGACCATGCGATGTGTTTTTGATACCGGCATTCATAATTTTTCCACTGCCACAAACGACTTGGGTTATTATATCTGTCTTTGATCATAACAACTAGATAAATGTGTGCTTAATAATGAATTCATTAAAATTTTAATCTGTTGGCTGTGTGGAGTGTGTGTGCGTGCGTGTAAATAAGCGCGAAACTCATCGAATATTTCGAGATTGTGCCATCACACGTATCACATGCTGATCTCAATACGTATGTTGTATATACAACGACTATGTGTTCGCACTCATAATAATCGCGTTAAATCCTATCGCGCGAAAAAAAACCGGGTGCGCATGTTTGGCTTGTGTGTTGTTGTTGTGTATTTTTCCTCGTGTCTAATAATTTAATTCTTCAGCCATTTCGCCTGTTCTTCTTCGCATTTCGTGCTATTTTCATATTTTTTTCGTTCTCGTCTGTCGGTCAAAATACTGCAACATTTGAATCCTATTTCATAATACACTGTTTTAGATCGGCTATTCGTGCGCATTTGGACACACAAAAAAAATGATTTATACAAAATCAGCAAAACACGTGTCAACGTCTTTTGCCACCTCTTCACTAAAAGACTGATGTGGAGATAATATTGCGGCCATTCACGTTTGTCATTTCATTTTCGACCAAAACAGCATCAATTTCTTATTTTCAGTCAAAAGTTCAGTTTGGTTTTCTTTCAAAATATCATCAATTTTGACTAAAATACGAACATACGTCACAAGCCATATTTTGGAGCATTATTATTCTTGGATTGATTTACATTTATTGAAAAAAAAAAACACCCAACTCCAAAATCGGATGGGTTTCGGTGACACTGTCACACTTGGAAATGATCGTGTTTATTTTTTACGCAGAGCCAATGAATTGAATTTGAATTTGAATGGGATTGACTTTTTATGAGCCATTCATAAGTAAGACCATAAATGGCACCTCCAGCGATTATCGCATCCAAAATAGATAATGAAAACAATGTCGTGATCAATTTGTAGTATTCCAAGACGTGTAGAGCTATTGTTTACTTGTATGATTTTGATTCAATTGTTTAATCTATTTGCCGGTGATTTATCTTTGGTATATGATGGGCGACACGCAAGGGGAACATGCAGATTAGTTGAATAATCTAACATTGTTTTTCAACAGCGAACTTCCGGAAGATTTGGCGCATTTTTCCATTCTCATGGAAAAAAAAAGTCTCAAAGACACTTAAATTGAATATTGTTTTGGAATCATAGACACTTATTCATTCATTTATTTATGACTGTTTGATAATGTCATTCCATTGAGAATGTGCAATCAAGAATTATTCCGATAAAATGTATTCCGTCATTAAAACCACTCCATAGAAGAAAACAACAGAAAAGTAAACAATCAATCGAGTGTGTGTACGATCACTATTTTTAGGTAAAATGCGTATTTTAAGAACTTTCTAGTTATAAAGATGGTTTTTTTTGATAATCACAGAGCCAAATACAGCGAGATTAAAAACTACAGCAAACTAAAAATAGAGTCTGAATAAATAGCTATTGAACAGGCAATCACTATATCTTAACACTACTAACGCGATTCCAACGACTTGAGTCGATGAGTGCAAGTGATATGAATGTTCTTACTTAAGTTTTAAGAGAGAAGGGCCATAACACACACTTTAGGCGCATTTGTTTTAAAACCCTAATTAAATTTTATTGAGTCTATCCTTTTTTTTCAAAGTTGTACGCGTATTGCTCCACTCGTAAAAATGAATGTCATATTTTTGTTTTGCAATGCTTCGAAATGTTCAAACAAATCCTCGCAATGAGAACTCAACACATTTGAATTACACCGAGAGAAAAACATTTGCCTAAAGAAATGAGAGAAACTCAAACGCAACGTTTAAATGAGCATCATCTTTTAATGCGTTGTTAACCTAGAAACCACTGCAATGTTACAAAAATCGGATCGTTTTGGCTCGTAAACTGTTCAATGTTATTGTTTGAGTGTTTAAAATGTTTTTGAAAAGCCACAAACAACTCATGAAATAACTGGAAATTCGGCGTAAGAGAGAGAAAGAGAGGAGGAAGAGAGGAACACAGGGAAAAATCTCGAAAACACAATTTGTTTCTCAATGTTCTTTTGAGTAGATAGACTGCATTTTTAAGTGAACATTGAACTGCCCAACTGGGTGTTGAGTAGCCGAACTGAGATTGCCAAATGGATCTGGAATACTCATCAAATGGATCATTAGGCGTTTCAATTATAGTAATGCTTCCTTCTTGATTTATATCGAATGAATGTGCTCGTAAAATTAATAAAATGAGTCATGTAATCAGTTCGTCTGTTTGAATCATTTCATTCGAATATGTTCAATTGAACCATTGTTTTCCATTCAAAGTTTTTTGTTCGATTCTAAGGGCAATGAATAATTTTTCATTATTAACTACTTTTATACAGTAATGTGAACAAAGCCCACACCATACTCTAATCTCCTTTTTCGCTTGTTATTATTCACTCACACGTTTTTCAAATTTTCATAATCGCTCAAGTTTTTTTTTTCGAAATTATCTTAACTATAATATTACATAAGTTATCATGGAACTCGCAACGAAAAACAGCCTACTTAGATAAGCGTCAGGGAATTAAAGCTGTTCAATTTTCAAAATATATTGCTATACTAACTATGTAATATAGCGATAGTGTTAAAGTGCTAACCGTTATCTTTCTGGCTGAGTTGACTTCGTCTATAAACAAATGTTTTTCGATGCAATAAGAGTGATTTAAAAAAGCGAATGTCGCAAAAAAAACATTGTGATCGCAGAACACGGTTCTTGTCCTGTTAATCTGTTGTTATCAGTGCAAATTGCTGGAGTCTAGAAAAACAAAGTTAATATACACAAGTACACATAGTTTATACGAACTATGTATGATCTACGCTATTAATTCTTTCGATGCATTTGTTGTCATTTTACGTACCACCGGGTATTTGATAATACAGCGAGTATTGACAAACATCACAGAGAGTATTACTTTTGCGACTCTCATGGACATTGCGTGAATTGTAAACTTTTCAGACGGAAAGAATAGCGACCGATCTTATCGCTCCCACAAACTGTTGATTATAAATATTAACTTCCTAGAGAAAGCATTTTGAAATCGAACGCACTTATCAGCTACGGAGGTTATGCTGATTTTTTTCGCATGGCGTGCGTTCATATTGCGACGATGGGGGGGGGGGGGGAGGGGGAAAAGGAAGAAATAGAGTGTGTCAAGCCAATGATTAGCCCGACGAGAAATATCATGAAAAAATTGCGCATTTACCTCAATCAAGATGATAAAAAGAATGAAATTAGTAAGTCAATGTCGGCGACACAAATATATCAGCACGTTCAACGTTCATTATGCCTATTTTTTCTAATCTCTCCACTAAATTTGAAAGTTTGTTGCCGTCGACCGCCACATCATCTCTCTCTCTCTCTCTCTCTCTCTCTGTCTCTTTCTCTTTTCCTCTCTCTTGGTCGGCCTAGTTTGATCGCTAAAATTGGTTGGAGCTGTATTGCAACTCTGCAAAAATGTAGTCATCAAAATCGACACCCTCATCGAGAACAAATGTACAAGTATATGTCTGTCTTAATGAGTCTGGAGAATGCGCTTTCAAAACAAAGTTGATGAAATCTTGGTGAATAATTACACATTTCGAGCGGTTTATTCTATCACATGCAGATGTGTATATGCGCCGCATTATTTTTTCTTCACAAAAATTCGATTAATATTGTATACATCCACTTCAGCATACATGACCTGTAATATATGGCAGTGTACAGAGAGCGAATTCATAAAAATAAAAGCAATAAATTGTTGCTGTGAGATGACCTTCCATCTAACCTTATCGTCTCATACAGCTACCGATTTTCAGACTCATTAATTGCTTCGCAATGCACACACATTCATCACAGCAAACCAGATGCTGTTGAAACGAATGGCATGGAATTGAAGACGCGTGTTTTCTGAAATACGTATGATTCATCCATGCCAAATTGTTCCATTTTCATACACCCGCAGCTGTTTTGTTGAAAATATTTTTTAATCAAACAATCGAACAGATTTGCCTACACACAATGATATGGAAATTTATTGAAGACAACATTCGCTCATCGACAAATTTAGAACGAATTTTTATAGCTGGTGATACCTTTACGCTTCTGCCACTCAACACACCATGAATGATACAAATAATTTCCAATAAATTGCATTCCAAGCTCCAACACGATTACAAAATGAAATGTTTATCACGGACGAAAAAAAAAAAAATTGAGTGATACGGAATTGAAACAGTTGAAAAATGACTCATAACCAGAATAAAATACAAAGAATACAGCACTGAGTACTGTTGTCAAAGTGTCTAGAGGCACGTGTATCACACACTCAAATTATTATGGGCTTTGTATCAGAAACAGCTATCGAAAGTGAAATTAGATTCAAACTTTTTTATGGCTCGAATGAAAAAAAAATGAGACCATATTATTGTTAGTTTGAAAAATGTTTTCGATATCTCTTCTCAAGCGAAACAACTTTCGGTGTTTTTGAAGAGTCAAAACTCACACAATATTATCTACTACACATCATTTTTTCCATCAATCGTCAAATTTATTTTATGAAGATAAAGATCAATTATTTTTTGTTTCACGAGCTATAAATATCGAAATATTGACACTGTCAAAAGCACTAAAAACCAACAAGAATATGTTCTACACGGGATACAAATAAACCAATATCATATTTGATGATCTATGGAAAATGCCATTTTATTGCACTGAAAATCATAATTTTGAAAGATAAAATTTTTGTTCAGCCACGTAATCCAATCGGTATTTAGTATGAATAACGCGCAATTCGTGACAGTTCACTTTCAAACTTCAATTAACTCAGAACATTTTAAACAAACCTTCACACGTTGTGAGAATAAACATTGGAAAAACTCATTAAATAACACTCAAAGATGAGTTTGGAAAGAGTTGTCTTTCCGGATTCACAACCGAGCTTTGTTAGCTTGTCGTTGTTTATTTGTCACCTGTTCGCCGGTGGTAACTTCCGTGTGGCTCACATTCTGTACCACCAGGTGGCTTACGATGATCGTTTGTACACCGCGATCCAATCGGCTTGTCCCCTTCAAATCCCAATGATTTTCATTGATGTCACTAAACCTGGAAAATTCCACTTGGATCGAAACGAACGCACCGATCACATTCTTCAATTGATTTGTCTACCACAAGAACACACCACTCCACACTTAACCCATTTTGATCGTATACATGAATTGTCCACCTTCTACCGCGTTTTCATTGTTTCAACACCACAAAAAACCGTTACTGAGCGGAAATTCTTAAAAGCTTTGAATACATTGGCAAGCATAAATTCCAGTTCACTACTATTAATCCACAACATGTTACGAGATGAACTCACACCATATCCTTTCTCAAAAAATCTAAAAGACAATTTAATAGTAGTTTAATTGAGAGACACTTCTCTACTAGAAAAAGATCTCTTCGATTCCACTCTTGGTGAAAAGTCTCTCGGTCGATTCCTTGGTGTTTCCTATGTAAGTCACATAGAATGTACGTCGAGTAACCCAAAATCAATTTCGGCTTTCTTTAAACTGAACGAGCTTTTCGCAAACTTCTACTACATACAACTGAATCTGACATACATCGATCAGACATATTTTTACCATGGCGAAGGGGACGTTCTGAGAGTTGATCACAGATTGATGAAACGCATTTAGAAGGAATTCTCATTCACTTCCCAAATGATTGATGCGCAAACCAAGTAAATTCAGACTTTAAAATATTTCTTCATTTAATCAAACACATAATCTGCCGTTCTGATTGCAGGGATACATTGAAATTAAACCCATCTGCTAAACTCTACATGACTATGATCGAAAAAGAGTTTAACACAATGTCAGCTCTCTATCCACATCAAATGACAAAAATTCGCGCAATTTTCTTGTATGGCTCCGATTTTTCGCGACAACCCATATTTCACAACTTTTCAATTGAACTATTTTGATACGGAAATTATTGGATCATAATCACATTCGTCTATTCAGTTGCAATCGCTTAAACTTTGAAAGATTCACCGATTCGATAAAATCGATTTCTAAATTGCCACACAGAGACATCCAAATTCTACTTCCGCTTGCACTAGAAGAGATTAAAGAGAACATTGCTGAAATGCTCAAGTAAGTTGAAATGAAAGTCCTGTGATATCATATACATCTATGTCTTTAATTTCAGAGATAAGTTTGTGAAAAATGTGAATTTCAAAATTATCATTCCCAACAAACGAAGAAAAATTGTCCAAAAGTCATTTGTTGTCATCGTTCCAGATCATGCAATTGACTTTTTTGCAAGTGTGTTTATTAATTTTTACAAAAGAGACATTGATATAATTCCGGAGAGTTTGGGTATGTTGACACAATCAACAATATCAATATAGAGCCCACTATTTAAAATGTATAATTGAAAATATTTCAGGGGAAATACCGAAAAATGTGTATTTGTTCTCTGACACGTACATTTCACAGCAAACCATCGACAGGTTCAATCGATTGAGAGGTTCGATGAGGGAAAATGGATTACATCAATTCTTTGAGTCATTTTTGAAATTTTGGATACGGATTTGGAGTGGCGATATTGAAAGAGAATTTCAACCAATCACCTTCGACGAATTCTACTATGTTATAGTTTTGCTGCTCTATTATTGGTTCTTTGCTTTTGTTGTATTCATTTTCGAGCAAACATGTGTTTTAAGATTGCTGAGCATCTCGGCATTTCGTAAGGCACGGATATATCCGAGCATATCGACGACGCATACTGTATAATACAGTGGCGTGTGTTGCTACGTGCAGCCGCAATGACTCGACCGGAATGTGTATGTTGTTTCTGCGTGCAGCCACATCAACTGAACACACTTCGTTCCAGTCGTTGCGGCTGCACGTAGCAACACACGCCACTGTATTATACAGTATTCGTCGTCGATATCTTCGGATATATCCGTGCCTTACGAAATGCTGAGATGCTCAGCAATCTTGAAACACATGTTTGTTTTCGAGATACTTTGGTTTCACACTCAGCGCAGATATCATCGCTTTTTATATCAATGGAATCAGTGTATCACTTGGATACTCTTAAAATGAATCTTGCATCGAAATGCTTCAGACATTGATCGCGTTCTGAATTAAAGTTGGTCCATTTGAAAGGAATGGACATGGAGAGCTTTTGGACTATTAATGCCCATTCCAAGTGCTCCGGGTTTTAATTTTTCAAATTTTTTGTACGTCTGGCATGTCTGGTTAGCCATGAACATTTTTGGCCCAATTATTGATAATTTAGCCCAAAACACCCGATGGTTTCATTAGTTTTAGCATTTTTCTTGGACATTTTCGTTAAAGCCGCGTCTTTAATATAAAGCCAGGGCACTTGGAATGGGCATAAGCAATTACTGTACCACCGATTTTCACAATCCTCACATACTTCATATTTAGCGTATGTCGATGTAGGAGCTATTGCCATTTTGATTATGATTTTTCGAATAATCAAACTTCAAGTTCAGAATCGTTGGCATTGTTTACGCAATCGGTGCCATCAAATGTTCGAGCAAAAGGTCAGAAGAATTAATCTCAAGTGAAGAACTGTTGGTTCACACATAAAATGTAATACGCATAAAAATGCCAACACTGTCATCAATAACTCTGAGTGAAACAGTCAATTTTCAAATGAGAGCACACAATGTACTGCGGTTTTCGTGTGAATTTCGTATTAAATTTTAATGTATGTTTATAGTTTGGGTGTATTTTTAGAATGAAAAAACATGTTAAAAAAGAATTAAAAAAATGAAGCACTGAAAATGCACAGCACACAAAATATTGCGTTTCATTTGAATTGTTTCGTGAATAGTATTCACCAAATAATTTATATTCCTTCGAAAAAAAAAATCGTCAATAAAATCGAAACAAGTGCTCCGATAACATCGATTCAATGA
This sequence comes from Sitodiplosis mosellana, assembly GCF_009176505.1. Lineage (NCBI taxonomy): Eukaryota > Metazoa > Arthropoda > Insecta > Diptera > Cecidomyiidae > Sitodiplosis > Sitodiplosis mosellana. The sequence goes on from NW_022595245.1 coordinate 4,017,844, forward strand.
CCCACGACAAAGGCAAACAAACGTACAGTTTACACTCAAAATCAATGAACAACACATTTACGCGCCATTCTTTCTGGTTCTTCGTTTTATTAACCCAAATTTTGAATCCATTGCCAAATGAAACATCAAAATTGATGGCTATTCAATTCAAATGGAAATTTTTAGTGCCACTTTCCGCGTAATCGTAAAAGGCGGCAAATTTATAGACTGATTGACTTTATAGACCGAGACTTGTTATAGATACTATGCAAATGAACAATTGACGTTCGAATTGGTCATTTGGAGTGTTTTTTTTTCAGCGATCAATGACACTATTTGAAGTGTATGGTTCGAAAAAATGTCTCTGTGAAACGCAGAATATTGATGAGACCGGAGTATGACAGAGTATAAAAGTCCGGCATATAAAATAGTCTAGACTGTTTGCGAGAATTCGGTTCATCTGCAGTAAAAAAATAAATAAACACAAACAATGTGATCGTATTAAATTGTTCTATTTTGCTTGGCATGAATTATTTTTTCTTCAAAATTGAATTCTGATACCATGCGCACCATAATGCCATTGCAGCATTGCATAGCAAAGCCGGTTTATTTGCGTTATGCATTTTAAATAGATGCACAAGTAACAGCACGATGAAGCAGCAACACAGCAAACGATAGACATAAGCATGAGACGATGAAATGATCAATTAAATTAAGAGTAGATTTATGAACGTGCTTTCGATGAATGTGACGAGTGTATTGAGTGCGCATACGCTTTTATTGTTGCGATGTGTAGAAATGTGCAGACGAGCGCAACATGAAGTCACACGTTATATTTTCATTCTGAAAGAGAGAGAAAAAACTGCGGTGCAAAACACGGTGGTGATGGTGACTAATCAGACATTTTACGTTATGATGTTCATGTTGACGCACAGCGAATAGATTGAGGGAGAAAAAAACCGTTTAACGACAAAAAGCGATTCAACGAGGAAAAAAAATGTTATGAAATCGTGCCAAAATGACGAATTGCATTCGGTGATGATATCATGCGTCAAGCAGTGATTTCGTATCCGATTCTCTGTTTTTTTTTTCTTTTTTTTTCTTTTCTCTGTCTTCGCTTTTTGTACGAACTGTGTCGAGAGAGCCGAGGTGATTTGAATGTTTACGAATGCCACGATTGCACAACGCTAAGCGCTATGCTAAGTCAAATTGAAAATGCACCCATTGAAAAACAATCTCAAGGTAGAGAAGAAAAAACGCGCCAAATGTTTCGGGGGAAAAAACCAACCAATGATCATAACAAGAATTTAAAAATTGTTAATAGATTCACTCAAGATTGGTGATTACAGCGATACGAGTATAATAGAGAAATAAACTGGAATCAAACGAATTTTGATATCACACAACGAAAAACAATGGCAAGGCAACACGATACACTGCTCAATGTCAAGGTTAGAACCATCGAATCTCAGCAGTTTTACTACGACGCTAAATCCAGATAACCCCCCTGTGTACGAACACATCACATTTTATGAAACACGTACTTGGTCGAGTGTCGAAAAAGTGCAGACGCACACTTATGAAACCGGAGAAATTGACTGGCTCTTATCATGTCTTGTGTTGCGATTACACACTCACGGTATGCGCACACGTCACTTGAGCACTTTGTTTATTATGAACCTTCATTGCAAATTATCGTACACTGGCAAAAAGAGTCGATTGAACGAATGGAGTACGCTTCAAACGTCATTTACTCAAAAATATGATAATGAATTAATGCTCAAGAGCACGAACACTCCACCAACACACACAGCGAGCGAGAGAGCAGATTCATGAAATGCAAAACAGAATGACGTAGCTCGTTTTTAGGTCACTTTCGTTAGATAGATGAAGGAACACAAGAGTTTGTGTGCACGACACGAAGCACGTTGTTTTTTTTTTAACAAATCATCAAAATGTACCGGTTTTCAGTTGCATATGCCTTTGATCTTATCGTTCAACTATGTAACTAAATAATTTACACGTATGCATTTTTGTGGCTTCGTTCACTATGAAATATCCGAGAAATTTATAATGAAATTGACACCAAAGTAGAATAATGAAATGCACCAGATGCTCGATTTTCATTCTGAACGTAATTGAGTTTAGAGTTGAATTTTGTTTGAAATTTTGCCAATTTTAAAATTGGCTCATTCGAAATTTAGTTGGGATATTCAACGAAGAGAATGAATGTGGTGTGAGAGAAGAGAAGAGACCAGAATTTTGGTGTATTTTCAACCATTCTCATACAGCATGGCATACGCGCGAACAAACAAAATGCGCATTTCTTTTTCCGCAAAATGAACTTGAAACACGACAAAGGGACGAATCATATGGATTGACCTTGTTATGATCTATGTTCTCGCTCAATTCACTTTCTGCATTTACACAAATGGCTATGGAGCGGAAATAAACAAACGACGCTTCGAAGAAGTGTTTTTCGTGTGACGACCAAATTCACGGAAGGTTATTGGTTTTCAGAAGTGAAGTAACTAAGAAATAAATAAGAGACTGGTAGCATAATGTGATGGCAACTTATGTCCACAGATTGTTTACGATGTATTGGTCTGGGTTTTTTGTTTTGCGAAATTCGGTAGCTAAGCCGTAAACAATGGAGCATTTCGGTCAAAAACATATTGTGTGTCGAGATCAAATACCTGGGATGTTTTTGTCTTTATTTTTTTCTCTTCTTCTTCTTCTTTTTGTTGTTTTCTTTTTGTTTTTCTCGCGATACCGAATAGGTAAAGAGCGTAGCATGCGATGGTCGTTGTCGCCGTCGTCGTCATTTAGATAAAAAAAACAACAAAATTCTGTTGCTTTAGAAAACACATTTGAAATAAATTGAGTCATGCGCAGCACTCGCCAGATGTTCATCCCAATTTCGATACGTTTCTTTCTTATATACATCAACAAAAACGCACACAGAAATACGAAAGTGATGAACAGAAGAAAAACAACATCTATACATTTATAATCAATGATTCAGAACGTAATTTAAGTATATCGTCAACGACGACAACAACGGCGAGCCCCTCTGCGCTGTATGGGCGCCAGACAAAGTTGTTGTTTATTAGTTATGCGCTGCATTTTTTGCATATACAAAACGAGTTATTTCAGTGCAAGCGACGTCTTGCAAGCGAACAAAAACAATTGAGTAGAAGGAAGTAAACAGCACACGATAACATGGCATATTGACAAATGAACGATAACATCGAATTGATTTAACTTTCAAAGAATTTTGTGAACAAAGTAATATGCATCCATTGAACAGGAGAGCGATAAAACGAGCGCAGAAATATTAACTCGCAATAGAATGTAATTTGAATAGCTAATTTCAATTTGTACACGACTGTTGTGTTTTTTTCTACTGATTTAATCAATCTTCACACCTACAATCCCATCAATTTATACGACTTGTGCACTCGATGATCGATACGACGTCTGTCATTGTTGACCCTGGATTTTAATATAGCTGCACAACTACACGTATGTGCAATTGTGCAATGCATTTGCAACAGTTGAACACAATCACAATTGCAACTTTAAACGACACACTCATTTCGAATGGTCTCATATTAGATGACGTTGTATTGTTTTCGTTTTAAGATTGTTTACATTTTTTTCCTCTTTCTGCGTCTCCAAAGCGAATGCATGACACGCTGATATGTTTTGAATTAGAAAAAAATTTGTAAACAACTAAACACGAACACCCCGACGGTATGGTATGATTGATTGGAATTTTTGGCGGCGTAAAACTCTGTCGAGAAGGTCGATTTGTTTCCACGTTTTATGAATAATACGACTTTCGATGATGAATACGGCAACGACGACGAGCCCTCTAACCTACACCAACTCAAAAACCGATTCATTTGTTGCCGTTGTCGTTGTTTTTCGGTTTCATAGCGTGAAGCAATTTAATGATATATTTTAATGAGGAAATCGATGATTAGCATTTTAAACGTAATTTTATGTGTGCCACATGTGTCAATCTAATATGTATTTTTGTTTTCGATTCATCACGATTAGATATTTTTATTCTTCTGTTTTCCGTTGTCGTTCCACCACTTTTGCTTAATTGGATGATGAAAAAAGTTTAGATAATGACTATATCTGTGGTAATAATCAAACCATAAATCGATTGCAGTGAGAGATTCGATTTTTTCTTATTGAGAAATGAGTTCGCCATAAAATTTAATGCGATTTTTATTGTCAATGGCAGCGCAGCTATGGGGCCATGCATGCATTTCATTCAAATGTTTCTTACCGTGACTACACTCTCAAAAATCAGCCATATCTGTTATTAATATATCTTGTAGTAAACGCGTTCATAGTGTTTCACTGTAGTAGCAATGTATCCTATTAAATTCTACTGTAGTACTAATACAAGAAAACTTAATAGGATACACCGCTACTAAAGTGAAACACTATGAACGCGTTTACTACAAGGTATATTAATAACAGATATGACTGATTTTCGAGAGTGTATAGTCAATATATTGCGTATATATCAATCAACGTGAGTCATGTATCCAAAGTGGATGCTTAGCCTGTCGATTTATATGGATTCTGTACGCAGTTCAGAACGAATCAGCGGAACTTTGAATCGTTCATTCTTGCCGTGCGCATTTCACTTGCTTCTATTGTGACTGTGGCCGTTGCAGAATATTTGTCTGGGCCTGGAAATGATCAATTGGGAACGGTGAATGATGTTCTTAAATTCATTCTTCTTGTCTATTGGCTGTCCAATGTCCATTTTAGAATTCTACATAAAGACATTTTTGGTGTATTGTGCGCTACATCGATAAACACTTTTGCAGTCTTGAACGCTTTAATCTTGGGCTATACCCACTGAATCAACTTTCATTTCATTTTATCGATTTTTATCTACGGTTTATTCTTCGAACATCTCTTCACAACCACCGCAACCAAATACATTCACTTCTGGCTATGTTATCTGTTTATTGTTTGGATTTATCAAAATCGATCATTTTATTACTTCTGCATGAACTTGATTCACCCGAAATCTTGAATTAAAGATAAAGATAAGCGAAATTTTGACCACTCACCACAGCAATATTCAGAACGTAAAAAATTATTTCATCCAAATCGATTCAAGTGGCTGCGTCAATATTATGGTTTGATGCAATCTTTGGGTGTTTAAATGCCATAACCATTCTCATTTCGGTTCATTTGTTTTCGGCCAATTTAAACTGGTTCTACTGGAAACATGATTTGAATGTTTTTCGTAAGACCATAACGAATTTAAATCAGAAGAATGAGATGGGCAAAAAATCCGAATTCTGTTGTCATTTTGTTACAGAATTTATCATTTGGTTCGCACTTTTGGGCATGATTATCATTTTTGTGTTTCGAACCTCATCCGATTGCTTCAAACTGGTAGCAAATCTCTTTAGATCACGTTTTATGCATAAGAATTAAATGTATCTTAAATTAAATCTATTTAAATTAGGCTGAGTGAAAAAATTGAATCGAATTTAATTCAAAGTGAATTCAATGTTATTCGAAGTTCAAATTTAATTCAATTAAAACATTCCGTTCTTTGGTGGAAAGAATTTTGTTCCAAATAAATACCATCGATTCCAGTAGTCACGATGAAGAAACCGCTTTGCAGGTGAGTGTTTGACTTGAGCAATTTTCATCGAATACCAAAACAAAATGGAATTTCAATAACAAAATTCAATTCGGTGTGCCGTTTGTTTTTAAGCTGGTGTCATTGAATTAGAATCGATCAATATCGAATTTATTCATAAATTGAGAGCAAATGTGTTCTCGGCAGCAAGTTCGAATCGTATGAAAATGACTCAAATTCGATTTTTATTGAAGACCGAGTCGACAACAATGCAAATGTACCATCAGTCGGTTTCCATGCTAAAGGATTCTTCGTAATCAATTTTTCATCCAGGTAACCTCATTTATTTGTATATGTTCTCTACGAGAACACGTAGATACTACCCACACTAATTATGGAATTACGATTTTCATGTTGCCGTTAAACCCGACCCATGATCTCAAACGGACGAACCCGTCAAGGACAACACAGATTGCCCGTGTGCCATTTTCTTTGGGATGCCGCTGATTGCAACAAACATGAGCCCACACAAATCACGCAGCAAAAATCAATACTAAAATTCTGACGAATTA